>NC_051084.1:11845476-12075476 GCF_004664715.2 Peromyscus leucopus | reverse complement strand
AGGTGTCAGCTCCCCTGCAGCTGGAGTTACAGGCAGTTGTGAACCTCCTGACATGGACACTGGGAACGGAACTCAGGTCCCTTGCAAGTGGAAGAAGCATTCTTAACCGCTGAGCCATCTCCCTAAGCCTTTCTTGTTCTTTATTCTTGTTCTTTATTCTCTTTTCTTTTCTTTTTTTCTTTAAATTTTTTAATGTTTATTTATTATGTATACAGTGTTCTTTCTGCCTGCATGTGTCCCTGCAGGCCAGAAGAGGGAACTACATCTCATTACAGATGGTTGTGAGCCACCATGTGGTTGCTGGGAATTGAACTCAGGACCTCTGGAAGAACAGTCAGTGCTCTTAACCTCTGAGCCATCTCTCCAGCCCCCTGTTTGCTTTTCTTAAACCTTGAACTTCTGATCCTCCTGCCTCTACCTCCCAAGTACTGGGATTACAAGTGTGTGCCATCCTGCCTGGTTTTATGTGGTGCTAGTGGTGAACCTAAGGCCTCATGCATGCTCAGCTAGCTCTCTGCCAACTGAGCCACATCCCCAGCACTTGCTGCCATTTTTGAAGCATGTTGAATGGTAAGGAGTTGGGGACCAGGTCACCGCATGCAGTCTAGAGGGTGTTGGCGGAGTGTTCGTTGAGTGTTAATGATGTTGCGGTGACTTCATTTTGTGGCTCAGCTGTATTCCCTAGAACATACACTCGAGGCTGTGGACTGCAGGCATCCTGAGTTGGTGTGGCTGCTGGGCCGACCGGTGGGTCCTCAGCTCTCCTTCTCAGGCTTAGCAGGGATACCAAGTCTTTCACCTCCTGAGCCATGTGCCCTCAAGAAAAGGCTGAAGGGAAGCCTTCTCGGAGCCCTCCTACCTCAAACTGCCCCTGACACTCAAAGCCATCTTCTCACGTGGGCAAGGCAGCATGGCCCTGCAACCTCAGCACCTGGGAGGCTCAGCTAGAAGGATTTTGAGTTCAAAGCCTGCCTGGGCTACAATAATGAGATCCTGTCTCAAAAAGAAGAGTGAAATAAATAAATATAAACAGCCAGACATGGCGCCCCATGCTTAGACTCTAGCAGTCAGGGGGCAGAGGCAGAAGGATCTCTGCCAAGTTCAAGGCCAGCCCAGTTTACATAGAAAATTCAGGCTAGGGCCTGGAGAGATGGCTCAGCGGTCAAAAGCACTGACTGCTCTTCCGGAGAACTTGGCAGCTCACAACTGTCTGTAACTCCAGGATCCAACACCCTCACAGAGACATACATGCAGGCAAAATACCAATGCACATAAAACAAAAACAGTCAGGCAATGGTGGCACACACCTTTAATCCCAGCACTTGGAAGGCAGAGGCAGGTGGATCTCTGTGAGTTCGAGGCCAGCTTGGGCTACAGAGTGAGTTCTAGGAAAGTCAGGGCTACACAGAGAAACCCTGTATTGGAAAAAAAGAAAAAGAAAAAACTTCTGTGTATCTAGCTAGGCAGTGGTAGTGCACCCCTTTAATTCCAGCACTTGGGAGACATAGGCAGGAGGGTCTCTGTGAGTTTGAGGCCAGCCTGATCTACAGAGTGAAAGCCAGGACAGTTAGAGCTACATAGAGAGACCCTGTCTCAAACAAATGAAGGAAGGTGTGTGTGTGTGTGTGTGTGTATGCATGCATACAGAGAGGTCAGAGAATTTTTGATATAATATTCAAACCATTTTTTGTTCTTTCAAAACATGGTTATTTACTCATTGAAAAATGACAATTTCTGGGGCTGGAGAGATGGCTCAGAGGTTAAGAGCACTGGATGCTCTTACAGAGGTCCTGAGTTCAATTCCCAGCAACCACATGGTGGCTCACAACCATCAATAGTGGGTTCTGGTGCCCTCTTCTGACACACAGGTATACTGTATACATGATAGATAGATAGATAGATAGATAGATAGATAGATAGATAGATAGATAGATAGATAGATAGATAGATAGATGATAGATAGATAGAGAGATAGATAGAGAAATCTTTAAAAAAAAGAAAAATGATAATTTCTTAACAAATTCTACATAGTAAATTCTAGGCCAACTTGGGTGACAAGGACTCCTTTCTCAATACGTGAGTGGGTCTCAGGGAACTCAGGCTGCCAGATGTGACACCAGGTCTTTACCAACTGAGCCATCATCCACCTGGCCCCAGATTAAGTTTAAGAGAATATTCCAAGCTTGACCAAATACTAACTAGTATGTTCCAAATCTCTTGAGGAACCAACGCCTACCATGTAGCCTGACACAGCCTGTGTATCATCACATGGGACACCTCCCTGTCCCCAGAACTGCCCCTCACAAAGCATCATTCTCCCCCTGGAAACCCTGAATCCTAGGAAAGACTGGTTGGGGAAGAAACTTCACAGTCCAAGATATCTCCTTATCAAGGCCACATCTGGCCTGAAGCGCCAGCCAAGACCGACACATCACCATCTGCTCCAGGGCAGCATGGAGAAGGGACAGGTGTGATATCTCACACAGGTGCGTGCCACCTCAGCCTGGCTGTCCCTGCCCACAGGACCCTCAGGACCAGCAGATCTGACCATACAGGAGGTAAGGTGAGGATGCCACTTGTGTGGGCCCCTGAAGGGACCACATCAAAGGGATGACATGGCTGTCACGGTGCCAGGGTTGGCTGGATGTGACTTTTTTGCATTTTGCAGGATGTAGATCTGGGGACACAGCTTGTCCACGGTTCACTGACTGTGTACAATTTTAACGTGGGGTTATATTTAGTACCAGAAAAATGTGTGTTGCAGAAAACAATGGCGGTACCTGCTGGGAACCCCAAAACAGTCAGTCAAAAACAGGAAAAGCAAAGACCAGAAAACAAAGGAAAAACAAAACACCCTTGAAAGTGAGAGGAAATACCCAGAATGCTAGTTCTTTGGTTCTGGTAGGTGGAAGGATAGTCCCAACCCAGAATTCCCAGGGAAGCCAAAGCGAGGGGGCTGAGACCCCACCTCCCAGGAGGGCTGCACAGCCTCCCTATTCCCAGGACTTAGGACAGGACAATGAAGCAGGGTGTTGGTTGTCAGTGGGATGATCAAGGACCCCACAGGGAATATGGTGTCATGAGCTTTCAGGGTGTATAGAGACCCCCAAGGTATGCCTCGAGGCTCCTCTGTCCCTGACTCCAGAACACTGGGCCTGGACTCAGAAGCTGTGAGTTTCAAATGACCTAGAGAAGGCACCTCCTCTTTCAGGAATGCACTTTCCCCATTTGAAAACTGGAGATGTGAAGTCACCAGACACCCTTTAAACACACAGGGAGAAACGTCCCAGAATAAATTACACAGAGTGAATGAAACCCACAGGAAAAATGGATGAGCCCAGCTCCCGGGCATGTTGTTGTCCATACTGATTTTCCTTTTATGGCCAGGTGGGTGACCTTGGAACGAAAAGTAATTAATGAGGGTGCGGTAGAGTGGGCAAAGGGGAACGCCGAGCTTGCCAACTGCTGGGCTTCCTCCGTGCCCGGTGCCTCCCATGTCGCCTCGTGGCTTTGTCCCAACAAGCCTGGGAGAGCTGTGGCTCCACTTCACAGCTGGGAGTGGGGGTTGAGCAAGAGAACCCACAGATGCGGGACACAAACATGGTGGCCCACACCCGGAATCCTAGCACCTGGGAGGCAGAGATAGGAGGATTGCTTTGAAATGGGGGCCAGCCTGGGCTACAGTCTCTTTCAAAAAAACAACAAAAAATGTTTTGCATGTTGTAGTCTTTTCTCCTCTTCAGTAGCTAGAGTCATTTCCTTCCTTCCTCCTTCCTTTCTTCCTCGCTCCTTCCTTCTTTTTTTTTTTGGTTTTTCAAGACTGGGTTTCCCTGTGTCGCCCTGGCTGTCCTGGATCTCTCTCTGTAGACCGGGCTGGCCTGGAACTCAGAGATCCGCCTGCCTCTGCCTCCTTGAGTGCTGGGATTAAAGGTGTGCGCCACCACTGCAGGGCTTCTAAAGTCATTTTCTAAGAGGAAGAAAGGAAGGAGGAGGAGGGAGGAACAGCCAAGTGTGGCAGCACACATCTTTTTTAAAAATTCCTTTTATGTGCACTGGTGTTTTGCCTACCTGTACATCTGTGGGAGGGTACCAGAACTGGAGTCACAAACAGGAGTGAGCCAACATGTGGGTGCTGGGAATTGAACCTGGCTCCTCTGGAAGAGCAGTCAGGATTACAGTGAGTCAATGCCTCAGTGAGAGGGTATAGGCTGGAGAGACGACTCAGTGGTTAGGAGCACTGGCTGTTCTCCCGGAGGACCCAGGTTTGATTCCCAGCACCCATACAGTGGCTCACAACAGTAACTCCAGCTCTAGGGGACACAACACCCTCTTTTAGCCTCTGCGGGCACTGTTCACCCACATGGTACAAAGGCATACATGCAGGCAAAATACCCATTCACATAAAAATCATAAAAATAAATCTATTTTTATGTAATATGCTGTCTTAGTTATTGCTGTGAAGGGACACCATGACCATGGCAACTCTTAGAAAGAAAACATTTAATTGTGGTGGCGGCTTACAGTTTCAGAGGTTCAGTCCATTATCCTGGCAGGGAGCATGCAGGCAGACATAGTGCTGGAGCTGAGTGTGCTAGGCAACAGGAAGTCAACTGATTCACTGGGCAGTATCCTGAGTATGTGAAACTTTAAAGCCCACCCCCATAGTGGCACACTTCCTCCAACAAGGCCACACCTCCTAATAGTGCCACTCCCTGTGAGATTATGAGGGCCAAATACATTCAAACTACCACATATGCTTAAAAAAAAAAAAAAACCCAGGTGGTGGTGGCACACACCTTTAACCCCAGCACTTGGGAGGCAGAGGCAGGTGGATCTCTGAGTTTGAGGCCAGCCTGGTCTATAGCGGAGTTCCAGGACAGCCAGGGCTACACTGAGAAACCCTGTCTCAGGAGACCAAAGACAAATTTTCTAGGAGTCCTGCAGTCTGCAAACAGAGGGTCTCTTTCAAAGAACAGATGCAGACGGGGAGTGACATTTGTGAGATGCTGGGGGTGGCCAGCCCACCTGTTCCACTGCGCCTCAGCAGCAACACCTGTTGGCCAGGAGTCGCTGCCAATAAGGGCCAGGCCTGGCAATGCTGCAGCAGCCCTGTGCGGGCTCCACCCTGACGCTAACTCCCATGATGGGGCAAAGCTGTGTGGGCCCGCCCTGGGGGATGGGCAGGCAGGTCTGTGGGGGTCTGACCCTGTGCGGGAGTCTCACCTGTGACAGGAGTCCCAACCTAGCCACGGGAGCAGGAGTGGTAAAAGCAGAGGGTGAGAAGGCAGCCTTGGGGCTGGCACAGGCACAGGGCGCGGGCTCAATCAGACCTGTGTTGACTCCTGGAGAGAGCATTGTTTACCATCCGTCTGAAGCTTTATCGGCCAGGGTGGCTGGCAGGTCGCCAGCTCCCTCTCACCGGGAAGGGTTGGTTGGCCAGGAAACTGTACAAGCAGAGAGAGGGGGCCCCAGCCGGGCTGCACACACACACAAATAACCTTTTTATTTCTATTGTTTACTTATTCATTTATTCTTTATTTTTATCTTTTTTTTTTTTTTTTTTTTTTTTTTTGAGACAGGGTTTCTCTGTGTAGCCCTGGCTGCCCTGGAACTCACTCTGTAGATCAGGCTGGCCTCAAACTCACAGAGATCCTCCTGCCTCTGCCTTCTGAGGGCTGGGGTGAAAGGAGAGCACCACCACACCCAGTTTGTCTCTCTACTTTGAAAGTTGGAAATCAAGGTCTCTATCCATCCCTAAGGTCTCTTCACTCACTATACCCTGAGCAAAGCCACGGGGCTGTCAATTCGTCGGTTTCCACCAAGCTCTTCTGTGTGCTTCTGAACTCGGTTTTAGGTTCTGGAGCAGAGACACGGAAGTCACACTCTTCCACACACAGAGTCTCAGCCCGGAGCCTTAGGGTCAGCATCTGACATGGACCCACCTCAGTCCGTCAGGGAGGCTCCAGAGTCCTGATGGGAACAACGGTAAAATGCTGGATTCCAAGGAATGCCCACTCCAGTGACTCCTGCCAATGCCATTGCTGTCAATGTTGACTCAGCTCTGCGCCACAGATGCACGGCCTCAGGCAAAGGATTTGGCCCCAGGATTCTCGGCAGGGCAGTACTGCCTCCTAGTGGGCAGCTGGGCACTGACTCTTCAGCGGTTTGTGAACCTGTCAATAGGCTCTGGGGCAGAGCTAGCTTTGGGGAAAGGGTGCCCATGTTAACTGCCCGCCATGGTGGGAATGACTGCCCTCCGTGGCACTGAATCCATTGAGCATGAAATATTAAGGCTTGGAAAAGCTTGGACGGGATCGCAGCTATCCCGTCAGGGGAGGAGCAGGTGGGCCACCCTGTTGCGTGCTCTAGTATGGGACTTATTTGCATGTTAGCTGTGAGGACCTGTGTGTGCTCGAGAAAACACTGGCTGTACCATCTTACAGTGCAGCACGTGTGCCCTGCCATGTCTTACTTCCTGGAGCTCCGGTCCCCTCCCTAGCCACAATTAACATCAGTCTGCATCTCCACTGCAACTTCCCTGTATGGAATGCTTTGAGCATCTATGCCCTCTTATCATTAATTTTATAAACTGATTATTTATTAAGTTAAGGCTTCACATACTGATTCTCGTGCCCCTCCCTCCCAAGTGCTGAGGATCAAACCTAGCGAGGCTCTAGAGCATGCTAGGCCATGCGGTCGCTGAGCTACACACACACCTACATTTCACACCCACAATTCAGTGCTGGGTGTACAAACACCTGGGGCTAGTGCAAGAGCTCCAAGTGAGTATGGCTTGGCACTCAAGGCCCTGGACTGATGCCCTTTCAGTAATGTAGTGGTTTATGTTACCCTCACAAGGCCCTTGGGTTCCAATTCCAAACATGACTTTATCACAGAACAGTGAAGGATTGATAATATCAAAAGTATAGACTTGCAAAGTACTCTACCAATTGAAGTCCAGCCTCATCCCCTTGGACCTTTTTTTTTTGTAAATATTAATTCTTTACTATTTTGTCATAAAGTCGTTTCTGTAGCCAGTTTAGGCCAATCTGGGATACATGACACTCTTTAAATAAACTGGGGTGGGGGAGTGAATCTTATAGTGGATACCATTTACTCTGTTTCCCAAGTAGCTTGCACTAACCCCCCTACCTCCCCAAGGTCAGAGTCCTTTATGAGAAAAAGCACACACAGGATCTATCTCAGTATTTCAGTTTCCTGCCCTTCTGGCTGTTGGCCATTTCTCCTGGAAACCCTGCCAGGGGTCCCCAGCACCAGCAAGGGAACTACCAGTGTGGAAGGCATGGCAGCCTTTTCTATTGACTGCTAGAACCCTTGGGAGTCACACACGGGCTCTAGAAAAACCACCAGGGAAAGGTCCAGGAGCAAGCAAAGAGCTGGGCATCGTGGTGGTTCACACCTGTAACCCAGCAGTGATGTTCACACAGGACTGCCCAGGCCGGGCCAGCATGGGCTACAGTGACACCCTCAGAAATACAGGGGCTGACAAACTACACCTGCTGCTCCACCAGATCACAGATGCCTGTAATTCTGCTCTAAGGAGTCAGGTGCCCCCTTCTGGCCTCGATGGGCACCTGCACTCATACATGAAAACACCCATTAAAGATACTATAGAAAGGATGAAGTGTGCCCTGCCCCTGGCACAAAGCCAAACTGCAGCCCTTTGGATTCCTGGTAGCTTCACTTGATAGCCAACTGCCCCCCCAAGTGATGGAAGGGGAGGGCTCAGGCTTGCTACCACTGGCTACATTTGCTAGGCCCCCCAAATCCATTTCAAAGAGCCAGCTAACTGTCCTTCACGTGTATTTCCCAACTGCCAATCTCTGCAACTTGGGAAGATCCTCTTAAAAAACCTAACATTCTCTCAGGCCAAAAATAATCTCTCCTGACCTTGAACTGATTTGATTCTGGGCAACCTTGTGCACCTCCTACATAACTAGGATTCTGATGCCCTGACAGCCAGCTTCACAAGAGCACAAGCAACTGTGTACTAAGCAAGTGTCGGTTTATGTGGCGTGCTAACTTCCACTGTGGAGGTCCAAGTAGGGTGCTGGCATGGTAAGATTTTATTTGCAGCTTGGTGGTGGTGGTGCAGCTAATCTCAAGAGGCCAGCCTGGTCTACAGAGTGAGTTCCAGGACAGCCAGGGCTACACAGAGAACCCCTGTCTCAAAAAAAAAAAAAAAAAAAAAAAAAACCAAAAGCAAAAAACAAAAAAAAGTTTTTATTTGCAAGAGACTCAAGTTCAGGGCTGGCCTGGTTTCTCTTCATACAATTAAGTGTAAAAAATGAAAATCTGCGGGCAGTGGTGGCGCACACCTTTAAGCCCAGCACTCAGGAGGCAGAGGCAGGTGGATCTCTGTGAGTTCAAGGCCAGCCTGGTCTACAAAGAGTTCCAGGAAAGGTACAAGGCTACACAGAGAAACCCTGTCTCAAAAAAAAAAAAATGGAAATCTGCTAGGAGGGGGTGGCACACGCCCTAAATCCCAGGACTTGGGAGGCAGAGATAAACTTTCCAAAAAGCAAACAAAAAAAACCCCAAATCCAAGATATTTGATCATATCCACAAAACTGGTAACCACCTGCATGTGAATGACATGCAGCACCCATGGGGAACACTGGATCCTCTGCAGCTGGAAACGTGGGTGCTGGGAAGGCACTACTCTTACGCCTAAGCCATCTCTCCAGCCCTTCTATTAACTCAAACTGTGATATTACTTAAGAACACAGGTGCTTCTTTTCCTGACGTGTGTTACTTCACAAAAAAGACTTGTCCAAACTACTAAGATGTAGTGGAATGGCTTTGTAACCAGGGCTGCCAAGGTTCAGGACTTCTCCCTCCTGACAGTTACCACCAGAGATCCATCCAATCTGCCAGGAAGCTGCTCCAAGCTTGCAGCCAGTGTTCACCTATTACAAATGACATCATATGGAGTGACTTCATTATTTCTAGCCCATTTCAATCAGAAATGCCAGCTTAGTTAAGTGACGTTTCCAACTCGGGCAACAATTCACAGCATATTCACTTTCCTGGCTTTCCCAGGAAAGCCGGACAAAAAAACCATTACTGTCATTAGAGACTATAGCTGTTGCCAAGGATGCTAGCAAGACCCAAACCAAATGTTCTGGAGACTAGGGATGTCTCTGTATGCTCCATTCTACCCAACACTGGTCATTAAAAATCCACCCAACTGAGCTCCAGTTCCTGGACATTAAAAACATTTGCAGTGGGAGAGGGGGCGAGAGGGAGAGAACAGGGGAATCTGTGGCTATTATGTGGAACTGAATGGTGTTGTAAAATAAAAAAATAAAAAAATAAAAAAAAAACATTTGCAGAAGTGTTTGCTTCCTCCCACATATGTGTGCACCTTGTTCATGTCTGGTAAAGAACAGGGAATCTGATCCCTTGAAATGGACAGCAAGGAGCTGTCGGTGCTAGAAATCAAGCTTCAGTCCAGTGTGAGAGCAGCCAATGCTTTTCCTTCAATTTCCTGAGCGTGAATTGGTGTTTCGCTTGCACGTGTCTCTGAGGGAATCAGATCCCTTGGAACTGGCATTACTAGTTGTAAACTGCCATGTGGGTGCTAGGAATTGAAGCCATCTCTCCGTTCAGTCTTGGGCCTGTGCTCTTCTTCCTCCCTCCCACCAGTGTTGAGGTTCTGGGGCCTCACAACTTGTTTGTACAGCGCTGTAGATGGAGCCAGGCTCTGTGTACACTAGGAAAGAAATCTTACCAACCCGTATTTCCACACAAAGAAATATGAAGTCTTGGTCTCCAAGTTGAAGGCCACATCAAAACAACCTCCCAATCACATTCCTCTTGAGTTACAAGCCTTTTGGGGAGCCAATGAGAAGGCTTACTCAATGGGTGCATGGTTAAGTAGCACAGTACCTGTCTCTACCTGTGTGAATCCTGGGTTCAGCACCCAGCCTCCTTTTAGTAAAGGTATGGGCTTAGAAGCAGGATGGCTCAGCTGCAATGGGCCTTTGCTGATATTAAATGATAAACCTAAACACTACGAACTTAGAATCCAACCAAGGAAATACTGCATATACAAAACCCAAGTAGACTATCACAGCATGGTTCAAGAGCCCCTTCTCAGGATCAAGGTCACAGTGTATCAGGTATGCAATAAACACTGTATAAGACAGGGCAAGTACTGGTGTAATAATGTAAAATAAGATTCAATGTTAACCGGACTGTTTAGATAAAAATATACTCCAACCCAGTTTTTTGTCAGTGCCTTTAATCATAAAAAAAATCTTTTATGCCCCTTCCCCAAAGAAAAACCAGGAGGCAACAGTCTGGCAGTATAAAAATAGACAACTGGAAGAGATCCAACAACTAAATTCTACCTGGGATTCTGAAAAGAAAAGCATTTAGACAAGGCACTAAACCCATGATTTGTAGAGAACGCTGATGTTTATTACCTGTAACTCTTCCATTAACAGTGCTAGGCCACTCTAGAAAAAAAAATCTGGTACCAAAATGGTACACCAAGGTCACCTACATCACACTTAAGTATGTACATCGGAGGTATCCCACAATGAAGTGAGAAACCCACAAGTCCCAATTCTCACTAAGTACTAATAATAAACTCTAGTGACCACCTATAGCCATAACTTAGTATTACACTCGAGTGTGATCAAGATTGGCTAATGTGACCTACTATTACAGAACTTACAAGAGCATTTCCAAATAGCCACAATGTAAATGTTAGTTCAGTTTTAAATCTCCACATTCTGTATTTTCTATAAACCAAACTTGTGCCAGGGCTTCCAGTTCAGTGATCTATCTAATTAATGATCAATAACCAGTTAGGCTAATGCCAATGAGGAGTAAACTACTCACTCTACCATGAAGGACCAAGGGTCCAATTTCCTAACATGTTCACAGAAGTCTGAATTTAAAAGTATCTTCTCTGAACATGGACACTTCTTTCAAAGGCTCATATTGGAACTTTCTGGACACAATTCTCTCATTTCTTACTGTTTCTTACTAAGATTTATTGTTGAAAGCTAACAGTTTTTTGTTTTTGTGGGGTTTTTTTTGAGGGAGGACTTAGAGATAAAAACAAAGTCAGTACAGTAAATCCAAAAACTATCTCAAAAGAGCACATTTAAGAGAACTTAAGCCACAAGACTGTTGCATTATGATTTAATCTAATTGCACACACACAAATCTGAAACCACAACTCCTCCAGACTTCTAAGAGAAAGGGGATGCATGCCTCCATATTCAACTGTGCATCGTTACATTGAACCATATGGTGGATTTTACATCATGATGGATCAGTTTGGAATCCCATGCAAGACCTCAAGTTATAAAATGAAATCCACGTTTAAAACTTTGTTGAAATGTTTTCATGCTGAAGATCAAAGCCACTTTTTACGGGCAACTTAAAGAGTTACAACACACCACACTGGTGCTATTTTAAAATGTCAGTCAGTGTCATGATCCTGAACTGGCTTCAACTCCTAAAGAATGTCTAACTCTTAGATAACAACCAAAGGGGAAAAAATTTTTATTCACTAATCCAGTGCCTCTCAGTTAAGTTTCTTACAAAGAAAGAACTGGGTAACCAAACTGCTTCCCCAGGGATAAGAACAATGTTAACAGTGGGTTCAACTGACCACTACACAATTATGCTAGTATTTTATTAATCCAAAAGCACTTTACAAGAAAATATAAGTATGGCTTCCAATAGGAATGTTATACTTGGACTTGATACCAAGCTCACAGATCTGAGTGTGCAAGGAAAAACAGGCTTTCAAGTTAAACAACAATTTGTAACCAAAACTTTAATCCCAAGGATTCTCACAAACATATTACAAATGACAGCATGAAAAAGATATCTTGCACAGTAACTCAAAAGTTCAGCTCTACAATGTACCCTTAAACTGTTAGGACACTGCTAACTTAAAGCCTTCCATTTCAAATAAAATGTTACAAACAGCTTTTTGTCCATCTATAGCAATCGGTGAGGAACCTCTTTGCAAACCTTTGGAGTGCAGTTCCCACCCTTTACCTGTTGGCTTGTGTTCACAGCAGCTTTTTAAAGACTGCTTATCATTCCCCCACAGCTCCACTCGTATCCCAGCTACTAGAGAAACTACAGCTTTTTCCATTTCTGCCAGCTCTTTCTATATCATTAGCACATCACACTTTAACTGGGCATTATCTAGGTTTATTTCAGTCTATGAAAAACTAAAGTTCAAAGCAAATTCAATCTTGCTTAAGGGAACATTGTAAAGTAACACTTTTTGATATTACATGCCTCCTAGGATCCATTTGGAACCACAGAGAATTACATCGTTGTGTGTCACCGTTCCAAGAGACAAAACAAATTTGAACAGCTAAAACATCTTAAAAATGCACCAAGCTTATGAAGTCTCAAACAAACTTGAATTTCCTGTACATACTCCTGTCAAATGAAGTTCTTTCCTGTACATCACTTCTTTTGCAAACTGGTCTTCTACTTCCTTTCATTTGACCTAGATCGGCTAAAAAATAGAAATGCAAAATTTTAAACATTAATATCTTGGTAGTTCATAGTACAAAAAAGATTATATATGCATATCTTCAATAGCCATTAGTGAACTTACCTACGAGACCTAGAGAAGGATCGAGACGGCTTGTGATTTCTCTCGCGAGACAGAGACCTTTCTCTTCTCCTATCTCTAGAAAGTGACCTAAAGCCAACAGAAAGCACATTAGCCAATGATGTTAGACATTTGCCTTATAAAATAAAGGTCGGCTCATTCTAACTTAACATTGACTATATAAGCTACCCAAAACACGGCTGTTATTAAAAAGTTACCTAAATTTCATTAAACAAGTACTTTGGGAAAGAACTAAGAGGTATCAGAAGCTGCCGTTTCTGAGAACGAGGCACGACATTTACCTGCTCCGGCTTCGAGAGAAGCTTCTCCTTCTTGGAGATCTAAAAGCAGAAACAGCAAAATTAGGCTAATTGTCAATTAGTATATATGGCGTGAGGCATTTCCCAACTTTTCAATCTCACTGTTGGGCCCAGTGAATGTGCCGAAGAACTGGCACTCATCGTCCAAAAATAAAAAAAGAAAAGAAAAAAAAGGCATAGAAGGATTAAGGAACAAAAAGCAAGTGAAAGCAGGTATTCCAACCATGGATTTAACAAAGAATGCTTCACAGCAGATCTGTCCAATGCAAAACTTCATGTCAAACTAACTACCCAAACACCACACCAAATGTAGTCCCACAAGTAGTTCCAAAAAATAGTACCGTAAACCAGTATTTGGAACCCATGCAAACCTTTAAGTCCATAACAAGACTTAAGTACCAGGTGGATAGTGTCATTTTTGTGAAAACGCGGTAGGTGTAACATCGATGCCATTTAGTGCTACATTAGAACTGCATTTGTGACGTCACATTTAAGAGTGTGTTTAGGCTCATCAAAATTACCATAGCTTGGCCCACACTTCACCCCCAAAATTTTTAAATTTTGAAAACTGTTAGTAAAACCATTTAAAGGTGATAGGATTTAACAAATTTTTGCTAGGAAGAAAAGCTAAAATCTGTTAGAGATATTAAAATTTTAGTTTGGCATCTCACACATGCACATAAGTTCACTTGAAGGTCTAGTCACATTATGAGTTCCCTATCACCCTTAAAAGTTGTTTCAAGCAATATATTGTACGTTACCATTCAATTATGCACAGCCAGCCTTTGATCCAGAAAAAAGAATTACTTTAAGCCGCTTACTCCTTATTTTTAACCAGCAGTAAACTGTATAAGCAGGAAAAACTTACTAGTTTTGGGTTTCAACAAGCTAGAAATGGTGAGGTGAGGCTGCCGGACTGACGGCCAGGAAGAATTTGCTGAAAAGGTTTTGCCAGATGTTGCGTTGGATTTAGTTGGTTGGCGAAGGGGGTGTTGTGGATTTTTCCTGCTTTTTTGTTAGCCGAAGGCTGCTGCTGTAGTTGTTGTGAAGACATTTGGTAAATAAACAGCTGAGCTGATTGGCCAGGAATGTGTGGGCGGTCGAGGTGGCTGCTGCCGATTTGGTTAAGGTTGGAGAGAAGGCTGAGAGAAAACAGCATGCTCGGGAACCAAAGGGCGGTGCAACCTGACGACTGGCCAGCCTGGGTCATGTGAAACGACACCAGCCAAGCTGAATGGGGCGCGCTGGTCACATGACGCTGAAAGGGCTAGTTGACTGGCTAATGCAGATTCAGAGGGTGGTGAGAAGAGACATGATGGTGACTCTGTAACGGGGTTCATTTTTATTAATAGATGGACCAAAAAGCACAAAAAAAATGAAAAACAAGCCATCAGTACAACCATCTATTAGCTAACAAATACTCTTTATTATGATGGGCAACAGTGTGTTGTTTTTCAAAACAGCAAAAGGGGCAAGATTTTGCACTCCTATCTCCTAGGACCTCACTCACCTGTGAGAGGTAAATTCAGTCCTACAGAAACTATTTTGGAGGCTTGATTTGAGGAGATGAGGAGTTTGCATCCAGGCAATACTGCCTGGTCCAAGAATGATGCCATTTCAATCATTAAAAAAAAAACTGAATTCTCTCCTATTGGGGATTCAAGAACGGATGACTGGGAATACTTTTTAGCCCCCTTTATTGGTTAGTGACTTAAGTTTGTTTCAGAAAGATTTCTACTTTACCAGTTGTAACATTAAAACAGCTGCCTGTTTTGATAAATATTACAATTGTGCTAGTAGAAAACACATTTGTGAAGAGCTAGTTGAATGTAATGTTGATCAATATGGAGTCAAGAAATGGAAAAAGGCCTAAATTGAAGTAAAGGGAAGACTTGGAAAAAGATGCAACTAGAAGATGAACTAGAAGACAGATCCAAGATAGAAGTTACTAACTACCAACATGAATATACACCTACAGACAAAAGCCAACACTCAGCACAACTCACATACCCCAAGCTACACCCAGCAATTGTTTCGTAGAAACCTTGATGTTCACAGTAAGTTAAAACCCACCAACAAACTTAGGCAGAAATACCTGCTCCTACTAAGCTACTCCATTACACCAATGCCTCTCTAAAACGTGCTCTCTCAAGTACCTTCGCCGAGGTGGAGGACTCCTCCTGCGGTAATCATCTCGAGGGCGACGACCCCAGGAGGGAGGTGGGCCACGATTCCGACTTCTTTTTTCACCATTCGAAAGTTCCACTCTTACACGGCAGCCACATAGTGTTCTAAGGAGAGAAGGGTCACTAATCACAAAACTGCTCATGGCAGGCAGTGGCCCAGGGAGTCCATCTCGACCACTCCCCATTTCACCCAAACCACTTAAGTCAAATGGAACCTAATTTGACACTTTCATGAGTTCCCTGGCCCTGTTGGGTCTAAGTTCTTAAATTTTCTAAAAAAATAATTTACCAAATGGATTTTTTTAAAAGCAAGAAAACAATTTTATTACTTATGAATTAGTCTGGCTGGGTATGTAGGCATATAGACATCTTTAATTCCAGTACCAGGGAGGTGGATCTCTGTGAGCCTAGATTACAAAATGAGACCTTGGTCTTAAATTATAAATCTTTTAAAAATTATACTAAGCTATGGAACCCTGTTTCACAAAAAATAAGGGCCTGCACCACCCATATGCCTGGTGCCCAAGGAGGTCGGAAGACATCGGATACTGGAGTTACAAACGGTTACAAACCATCACATGGCTGCTGGAAACTGAGCCCAGGTCCTCTGCTCCTTACCACTGGGCTATCTCTATCTACAGTCCCTGAACCACTCTTGATTGAGCTCAGTAATAACTGTTAGCTGTAACTGTTTGTGTATTTCTCATGTATTTCTACTGTGACTTGTTCCCTTGAATTTTTCATTTTCCTATACACTAATCTTAACCTTTCCCTTCATTTTTCCAGAGCCATCACAAGGAATGAAGCCAGCGTGACCCTACCAAACTTTCACTGTACTTGTAGGAACAAACAATCTATAACTTCAGAGCTACCGTGAGTCCCTCTTTTTCTCAGGCCCTGGGCCTATCAAGACAGAAAAGTATCCTTGCCTTCACTTGCTATGTAAGCAAGTGAAGCTTTGAGCTCCTGTCTAACTGCCAAGTGCTGGGATCTCTTTTGGGTATAATACGCCACATCTGGCTCAAAGCAGGAATGTTGGGGCACAACCGTTTGGACAGCCAGCTAGCAGGGCTGCAATTACCAGCGTACAGCTGCATCTAAAACACAAAACAGCCACGTGTCCTAGGAAACTGAAACACTAAAAACCAGGTGAACTAATTGTCGTGAACATTACCTTCCATCAAGCTCTCGGACAGCATCAGCGGCATCTCGGGGATCCTCAAATTCAACGAACGCAAAGCCAGGAGGGTTTCGAGCAACCCACACACTTCGGAGTGGTCCATAATAGCCAAAAGCCCGTTCTAATTCAGTCTTGTTCCCATTGTTTCCAAGATTACCTACATACACCTTACAATCTAATGGACAGGAATCACGATGCATTTCTGTAACAACAGAAAAATACCAATATTTATTTATCCAAGCAATGCAGTTAAAAACAAATCCTAGGTAATTTAAAAAGAGCCTCAAAGTATAGATTATTGGTATATTGTCTAGCTTGTTCAAGCTTCTGGATTCAAGCCTAGCACACATAACTTCTACTTAAAAAATATAAAATAAAAAAGCGGGGAGGGGCAGGGGCAGCCTACATATAAATCCCAGACCAATCCATGTGTGGCGACATGCTTTTAATCCCAATACTCAAGCAGAGTGTAGTGTAGGTGGATCTAAGCTTGAGGTTAACCTGGTCTACACATGGGAGGGTCAAGCCAGACAGGGCTACATAATAAATATATATTCTAGTCCTAGGAAGGAAGGTGGATCTGAATCAGATATTAGCCTTTTTTTTTTTAAAGGCCACCTTGGAACTGAGAAAACACTGAAGGATCAATTAACACAATATGGACTGTGAATTAGGATCTAACAACTGTTAATTCTACAACTGTTAGTTTTTAAAGACAGGGTATCTATCTCTCTCAAGTAACCCAGGCTGGCCTTGAACTCCTGTGCCAGACTCCATCAGCCCTGCATATAATATACAGAATGAGGGAGGCCTGATTAACTTCAAATTAAATTCAACAACCAATAGAATGTGGGGTGACAGTGCTCACAGATGGAGCTAGGCATTCAAGATCAGCTTCCACTGACACAGAAAACCATTTTAAAATATTAAAAAAAGAAATGGTGTCTGTCTTTAGTCAGGCCATCTGTGAGCTTGAGGCCAAGCATCCTCTACAGAGTCCCAGGACATCCAGGGCTACAGAGAGAAACCTTGTCTCAAAAAATAAAACATAATCCACACATGTCAGATTTCAGTCTCTCCCCTCTAAAGCAAGGCAACCATCTTAGCCATTTTCCATTGTTTCCTCTCGTCATCACACAATGGTTAACCAGGAAATTACAGCAGAAAATAGAAAGATGGATATACCTCATTATTCAACCACAGCCATTCCATTAAGTTTAGATAAACTACAATATCTGCACTAAGTTGAGCTACAGGACACTGTGGGAAAACTGGGAAATCATCTTTCTGACCTTCACTGTGGTACATATATACTACCTCCACAAAATAGACAGGGTTTCTCTGTGTAACAGCCCTTGCTGCCCTGGAACTGGCTTTGTAGAACATGCTGGCCTCCAACTCAGAGATCCAACTGTCTTTACTTCCTTGTACTGGGATAAAAGATGTGTGCCGTCAATGTCCAGCACTAAAATGATTTTTATTTTTATTTTAAAAAAAGATTTATTGGGGCTGGAGAGATGGCTCAGAGGTTAAGAGCACTGACTGCTCTTCCAGAGGTCCTGAGTTCAATTCCCAGCAACCACATGGTGGCTCACAACCATCTACAATCAGATCTGGTGCCCTCTTCTGGCCTGCAGTCATACATGGTGTATACATAATAAATTTATTTAAAAAAAGATTTATTTATTTATTTGTGCTTGCAGTGTTCTGCCAGCATATATGCCTGCAGGCCAGAAGAGGGCGCCAGATCTCATTATAGATGGTTGTGAGCCACCACGTGGATGCTGGGAATTGAACTCAGGACCTCTGAAAGAGCAGCCAGTGCTCTTAACCTCTTAGCCATCTCTCCAGCCCTAAAATGTTTTTTTAAAAGGCTTCCTTTACATGGCACTTGTAATCCTAGTCTTAAAAGTAGTCATTAAGATCACCAGTTTTGAGGTTAGGCAGGGCTACAGCTGAAGATCCGGTCACAACCAAAAGCTTCCAAGATATATTGCCACTAAACTTCCTTTACTACCAGAACAATACTATTATCACCTCAAAAGATTCTGGCCTGGAACTCAGAGATCTGCCTGTCTGCCTCCTGAGTGCTGGGATTAAAGACGCCACCACACTAGACTTTTAACTCAAGAGGATTTAAAGGTGTGCACGACCACACCTGGCTCCATGTGGTTCCCACCCCACCCCCAAACATTCCCAAGTCTGGATATAGTTCAGTGGTAGGGAGCCTGCCTAGAATGCATCTAAAACTTAACCCCTAGCACTGCACACACAGCCTGTACAGCTCACTGCTGCACTAGTCACAATAGTGACAGTTGTGCCAATCCAAAGTTACCCGAAATAGACACGGAAAATATAATACAGCAGTCAGAAATACTGACAATTACTATTAAGTGTAAAAATCTTGAAAATATTCTAAAACCGGAAAAGGACATTACAATTCTCAGAATGTGAAACACCCAAAGTGGAAAATCCAGATTATGAGTGACTGCCAGGAAGCTAGTTGTTGAAACTGAAAAATAGTATTTTATAGTTTAAGTGTTGAAAGACAAGTGTAGTTTGAGATCATGCATGTCCAACAATAAGGCTGAAGACTCCCGAGAGACTGGGAGAATTCCAGGACAGTCGGGGCCACATAAAAAAGAAAACCAGGAGCTGAAGCATACAGAGCGAGCCTGGGCTGCATGAGACCCTGTCTCAAAAAAAAAAAAAAAAAAAAAAAAAAAAGCAAGCAAAATTATCCGGGCGGTGGTGGCGCACGCCTTTAATCCCAGCACTCAGGAGGAGCAGAAGAGGCAAAGGGTTCGAGTTCCAGGAGAGCCAGGGCTACAGAGAACTGTCTCAGGGAAAAACAAAACATACAAGCAAAACATCTTGGAACCATGAAGATACCACAACGCCGTGAATGTTTTAAAAGCTACCACAGCCAGGCGCGCATACCTGTGACTCACTAGGCCAGGAGAATGTGTTATGAGGTCAGACTGGTAGAGAGAGACCCATCTTTATAGAATAAGAGAAGCCACGTTCAAAAATAAATCTTGAGGTCTGCGAGGATAACACACCTGCCGGGTGCTTGCATATCAGCACACACAATGCCCCAAGTTCAATCCCCGGCATACCCCCAAAATTGTGTCTTTAAAAAAAAAAAAATCCGAAAAAGACACTGATTATACAAGAATGTACAGCAAACCTTAGGACACGCTTTCAGTAAGCCTTCAATTTCACTCCCGAAATTAATTCATTTCCAATGTCTCTCCTACTGTAAAGGTGACGATTATCTAACTAAAAATTCCAGTCCAGGCACATCCTATTTTGTCGTGACCCCACCCTGCGCCCAAGACTCAGCTGAGAGGCCAAGCCATTCTGCGAAAATTAAGAAAGGTTTTCACACCTGTTAGCAGCCAAAGCAGGTCAAAGAACAAAAGCCAACTCAACTTGAACGGGGACTTCCATTAGGGAAGAAATAAGATCTAACCACATCCAAGTTTTAAAGCAAAGACTAAATCATCACTAAGTAAATGAGACTGAAGAGGGCTTCAGTACCTAAAGGCCTGGTCTTGATTCGTGACTTAGAAAATTAAAAAAAATCCGAGACCCAATCCCAAGAAAACCAGGAGGAAAAAAAAGGCGCCATCAGGCTCAAGGCCGCGACGTGCACAATGTGGCCAGAGACCCCTCGCGTCGGGACCCCAGTCCGGAGTGGCCGCTCCCCTCGGCTCCCCGCCATGGAAATGAGAAAGCTGCGGGACTCAGAGGCCTGGGAGCCCCTCCGACCCGGCCGGGTGTCCCCGCCGCCGCCGCCGCCCGGGACCGAACGTCACAAAATGGCGGCGGCGCCCCTTTGTCTCAACCTGGCGCCGCCATTGCGCCCGGCCCCACCTCGGCTCCGTGACAAACTCCCGCTCCCCCTTCCTTCCGGTCGCCGGCCTCTTACCGAGATCCTGGGTTCACACAGCCGAAGCTCAAATCCCAACACTCCGACAGGCCCACCCGCGCCCTTCGGGAACCTGCTTCCGCAGATGCGCTCCGTCCCCTGGCGTCCACGAAATGGCGGACCACCGCCTTCCCCTCGGCCCTATTTATAGCTCCCGTCTGCGGCACGTGACCCCGCCCTCCCGACCAATCAGAGGCGGTGGAGGCCGTGACGCAAGGCGGCGAGAAACCGCGGTTACTGGTAGCGCGCGCCGGCCCGTGCCGCCGGGTGGGCGGAGCCGCGCGGCGGCGCGGGCTCGTCGCCGCCGCCGCCGCGCGCCCGCCGGCCCTTGTAGGTGCCGCGCTCGGCCTCGGCCATTCTCTCCCCCTTCTCCCGCCCCCCCAACCCCCCACTCTACCCCCAGACCCTTACTTCCTCACTTCCTCACTTCCGCCTAGGCTGCGGCTGGATTAGAAACAACCTGGGCACCGCCGCCATTATTCCCAAGCGACGGCGTTTGCAGCTTGCAGGCGCGGGTCAGAGTCAAGTGTGCATGCTTGGCCCCTCCTCGTTGATGCATTGACTTAAGGAGCCTTGAGAGTAACGTTCTCAAGGTCACCGAGCGGTGGGCGACCTACCTGGTACCCCGGGGTGGCCGCACCCGGCCCCTACACAGGGACCAGTCTGCAAAGTTTGCCCAACTCTTCTTTGTTTTCCCGCCTCGCCCAAACCGCGCGCGGCAAATGAGACTTGGGGAGGCCGCCTGGAAGGGCGAGGGGGGAGGAGACAGCAACGGTCACCAGGATCACTTTCACACGTGGAAAGGAAAGATGATGGTATAGGGTGACTTGAAGCTCTGAGCACACTGCTCCCGCCATGCTGATGGCCGCCGGGGCGCCTGCAGCCTTTGGGACGGCTTTGCTCTCGCGGGCAGGCCCCCTGCATCTCCCTGGGCCTCTGCACACTGCCCCAGGAATAGCTCCTGAATTACCATCCATCACCTGCCTTGACCAGCGGCAGAGTCTGTCTCCAGCCCCCAAACGGATCCTCGGCCCAGCTCCGCTCAGGAATAGTCTGGTTTATTGCAGAAATTTAGTTATTTCTGCTTCCCCGAAAAATAAAAATTCCAGACACATAGCTCTCCTCCTCAGTTCCCCGCACTGGTAAAGAGGTGGAGTCATATACACCACAAGGAAGGCGGTGCGGTGCGGTGCCGTGCGGGATACAAGTTGTTAAACGCGTTATGTGTCGGGACCTTTAGCTGTAGAGCTACAAAGGGTTTCTCTGTGTAGCTTTGCGCCTCTCCTGGAACTCACTTGGTAGCCCAGGCTGGCCTCAAACTCACAGAGATCCACCTGGCTCTGCCTCCCGAGTGCTGGGATTAAAGGCGTGCGCCACCACCGCCCGGCCGAACATTTTTATTCATAAACCAAGCGAGGTAGGTAATGGCCACCTCTAATGCAGCCCCAGCTCCCAACAGACTAGCTTTTTTTTTTTAAAAAAACCATCTGCGACATCTCCCTGGTCCAAATATTGGTTTTGTTGTTGTTTTGAGGTTTTTTGGTTTTTGTTTTGGTTTTTGTGGGATTTTTTTTTTTTTTGGTATTTTGAGAAAGAGTTTTCCCATGCTATCCTGGAACTCACTATGTGGATCAGTCTGGCCTCAAACCTGGAGATCCACCTGCCTCTCAAGTGCTGGGATTAAAGGTGTGCACCACCATGCCCAGCAAGCACGCGTATTGTTCTCTTGGTGTCTGAGACAGGGTCTCTCTCTGAAGCGCACCCTGGCCCAGCACTCACTCTATCCAAGGTGTCAAATGTGTTGAAACTGTCCCATGACTTCCTTTACAAATGTCCTGGGTGGCATTCATAGCTCTCCTAGACCCATGCAGACTTTGGGATGCAGGTTTGACACACCTGACTACAGTCCAGGATCAAGTTCAAGGCAAAACTGTGCTTCCCGCAGGGATTCGGGACAGGAGCCAGCTCAGCTCCACCTTGACCCTATCTCATCCACTCCTAAAAAAAAACGCCAGTGCTGGGGATGTCATTCAGTAGCAGGGGCTTGACTCTAGCATGTGCAGGGTGCTGGATTCTATCTCCAGCATTGCCAAAAGTAAGATAAGCCCCAAGAATGATGGCCAGGCGCTAGTTATTATACACAGATTTAATTTATTGTTTTTTTTTTTTTTTTTTTCAAGACAGGGTTTCTCTGTGTAGCCCTGGCTGTCTTGGAACTTGCCCTGTAGACCAGAATGGCCTCCAACTCAGGGATTCACCTGCCTTTTCCTCCCCAACACGGAGATTAAAGTCAGGTGCCACCATGCCCAACAAGATTTAAGTTTTGTTTTGTTTGTTTTTTCGAGACAGATTCTCTGTGTAGCTTTGGATCCTGTCCTGGGACTTGCTCTGTAGATCAGGCTGGCCCGGAACTCACAGAGATCTGCCTGGCTCTGCCTCCCATGTGCTAGGATTAAAGGCGTGTGCCACCACCGCCCCGGCTAAGATTTAATATTTTAAAATTGTGATTGACTTCAAGTTTCAGTAAAGCAAAACCTAATAGTTCACTTTATGAACCATACTACTGCTTCCTTGGCTACTTGATTCAATCAGAGTATCTACCCTGAGGGTTAGCTCTAGAAGGAACTATTTACAAAAGTGTAGGGCTGAGTTAAGGGAACTAAGGACCGAGCACCAGGGCACCCCCAGAGACAGCTCTGGGCCCTCTGGCACAAAGGCGGCAGGCAGCAGGGCTACCCAGACGAACCGGAAGAGGAACTCACTGGCAGCCTGGGTTTCTGAGTAGAGGAACCAGACTACATTCTTTCTGCAGTGCTCACACCCAAGCGAGACCCAGGGCTCTCCCCATGAACTCCATGCCCAGCTCTTCCTAGTCCCATCTCTACATGGTGACTTCTTCTCACTACACCATAGAAGCCTGAGGGCGTGAGAGCTGGGTGATGCAATCAAGCCTAAAGTCAGCCTCCCAGGACAAAAAACACAGCGGAGCAGACTGGGGAATTGATCTAGGGCTGTACTGTCTTATGCAATAGCCATTAAGCACCTGTAGCTGATAGCTGTTTGGTCTCCATTGAGGTGTGCTGTAAATGTAAAGAGAAGGGGGGGGGGAGAGCATTGGATTTTTGAAGGCAGGAAGAATAAAAAAAGAATGCAAGATGTCTTATTAATTACATTGACTCCTCATTTGAGTAAAAGGGTTTCAGGGGGGATGTTTTGTTGTTACTGTTGTGGTTTGAGGGGTTTCAATTTAATTTTACTTATTTATTTTTCCCTCTGAACAGGGTTTCACTATGTAGCTCAGGTTGTCTTAGAACTCACTGTGTAGACCAGGCTGATCTCAAAGGCACAAAGATCCACCTGCCTCTGCCTCCAGTACTGGGATTAAAAGGTGTGCGCCCCTATGCCTGGGTTTGGTTTGGTTTTATTTCTTGTTTTTGGAAATAGGGTCTTTTCATATAGCCTGTCTGGGCTACATGACACCCAGCTTCTGGGTCTTTCTTTGTCCTCTCCATGAGTTCTCCACGGAGTGGGTTCACAGAGCAGGAGAGCCTATGCTAAGGACATGGATTCACCCTCTCCCTAGCTTCCAAGGTATCTTGACATCCTCCTGAGGATCTTTCCACACCAGCAGCAGCGGGCAGTCCAGCGACAGAGGCTCTCACATGACCCTACATGGACAGCAGAAGCCTGAACAACGGCTCCCAGCCAGCCAGCCACCAGCTTGCAATTTCCTGCATTTGTTGGGACTGTTTTTTTTTTAATGAGTTTGCTTTTTGTGTGTGGATATTTTGCTTATATGTCTGTGCAACACACATGTACTTGACACCTGTTGAAGCCAGAAGAAGGAACTGGAGCTCCTGGAAGTTACAGCTGCCTTCTGGGTGCTGGAAATTGAACTTGAGAGCAGCCAGTGCTCTTAACCACTGAGCCATCTCTCCAGCACCTGATCTTTTTTTTTCCTTCCATATCTTTGTGGGAGGATTTAGATGAGGTCCTGCTGCACAGCCAGGCTGGCTAGAACTTGAAACAACCCTCTTGCCTCAGCCCAGAAAGGCCAAGGTTACAGATGTGAACCACCACGCACAGCTCAGTCTTTTTCTTTTTTTTCAGCACTGAAGTCTTTATTCATGTGAATCATTAAAAATGGGCATCTATACCAGTGTCAAACGAGGGTGGGAGAGGAAGGCAGGGTAGACAAGGAGAAGGAATTCCTGTCTATTGGTAATAAAGCTCCAGGTTCATCCCATTATGGATTTCATAATCTCCCAGAGACACGTGGTCCTTAAAAATCGTGTACCACTTTTTAAGAACGATCTTATTCCAGCGGGTGCCAGTTTGGGCTGCTCTCAGTTTCTTCAAGTCCCAGAGAGTGTCATCCGTGTTGCACTTGACGCGGACTTTCTTTCCTAGACGGTCGTTGCAAACCGCCTCAATCGTTGTGGCTGGAGCTCTAATCCCCTCGAACTTATCAACGACGACACAACTTCTAGCTCAAACACGAGCCCTGGATCAATTTAAGGCTAGAAACAGGAAGCGGAAACAGGAAGCGGAAGTGATATAACGGAAACACCCGCCCTAGGTGCTTCCAGGTTCCGGGCTAGCCAGTCTTTTTCATTTGTATTTTTTAAATTACTTTTTAATTTCCAATCTTTTTTTTTTTTTTTTTTTTTTTTTTGGTTTTTCGAGACAGGGTTTCTCTGTGTAGCTTTGCGCCTTTCCTGGAACTCACTTGGTAGACCAGGCTGGCCTCGAACTCACAGAGATCCGCCTGGCTCTGCCTCCCGAGTGCTGGGATTAAAGGCGTGCGCCACCACCGCCCGGCTTCCAATCTTTATTTTATGTGCAAAGGTGTTTTGCCTACATTTATGGCTGTGCACCAGGTGTGGGCCTGGTGCCTGCTGAGGCCAGGCGGCATCAGATCCCCTGGAACTGGGGTTACAGAAAGCTGTGAACCACCACCTGGGTACTTGGAACTGAACCCAGGTCCTCTATAAAAGCAGCCAGTGCTCTTAACTACTGAGCCATCTTTCCGGCCCTTTCTTTGTATTGTTTATGTGTGTGTGTGTGTGTGTGAAAAAAGTTGAAATTTATTGAAATACTTAAGTGTGGATTAGGCATTGGTGAGAAAGAAGTGATCAGGTGAAAAAACAATATACACTCAAAAGCGTGGTGAGAGTTTGTCAGCTAAGATTCAATCTTATTTAAAAATATATATTCTTTTCACTGGGAGGTAGGTGATTGCATACACTTTTGATCCTAGCACCTGGGAGGCAGAGACAGGCAGATCTCTGAGTTTAAAGCCAGCCTGGTCTACAGAGCAAGTTCCAGGACAGCCAGGACTATACAAGAAAAAAGGTTTTTTTTTTTTTTTTTTTGGCAGGCATGGTGGTACACGTCTTTGATCCCATCAAGGGCAGGAAGATATCTGTGAGTCTGAGGTCAGCCTGGTCGCCTGGTCTAACATTGCAAGGTCCAGGGTTGCCATCAAGCACATGTGTGTGGCACAGACATATAAGTAAAACATCCAACAGGAAAAAAACAAATTCATTAAAAAAAAAAAAATCAGGGCTGGAGAGATGGCTCAGAGGTTAAGAGCACTGGCTGTTCTTCCAGAGGTCCTGAGTTCAATTCCCAGCACCCACATGGAGGCTCACAACCATCTGCAATGAGATCTGGCGCCCTCTTCTGTATACATAATAAATAAATAAATCTTAATAAAAAAAAAAAAAAAAGTTTAAGCTCCTGCTGTCCACGCAGGAGTCTGAGATGGTCATGTGGGAGCCTGTCTCACAGGAGACCCTGTCTCGAAACAAACAAAAACCCAACCAAACCAAAAGTCTACCCATCACTACAGTCCACCTTCAGGACATTTCATCTCATGGAACTAAAACTCCACGAGCATTACGCAGCCGCTCCCGCCCCCCCCCCCCGCCCCCCCCTGCAGTCCTAGACGAGCGGTCTCTGTGATTTTGACTACGTAAAGTACCTCATATTCGTGGAGTCCTTCAATGTCTGTCTTTATGTGACCACCTCATTTAGTGTAGTATAGAGTCTGATAGTCCATCTATGCTGTAGCACACACACTGTATACATTTTTTGTTGTTTTGTTTGTTTGTTTTTTTCAAGACAGGGTTTCTCTGTGTTGTTTTGGTGCCTGTCCTGGATCTCGCTCTGTAGACCAGGATGGCCTCAAACTCACAGAGATTCACTCACAGAGATCCACCTGGCTCTGCCTCCTGAGTGCTGGGATTAAACGCTTGGGCCACCACTGCCCGGCTACATGGTTTTCTTTTTCTTTTTCTTTCTTTTTTTTCTTTTTGGTTTTTTCGAGACAGGGTTTCTCTGAGTAGCTTTTCGCCTTTCCTGGAGCTCATTTGGTAGCCCAGGCTGGCCTCGAACTCACAGAGATCCGCTTGGCTCTGCCTCCTGAGTGCCGGGATTAAAGGCGTGCGCCACCACTGAGTTTTCTTAAGCAGTGGTTTTGGAACCAATTTACAGACTGGACAATCATTGATTGAGGATGTATTTATTAGGTACTTTCTCCAGACACTGAGATGGGTTGGGGGAATAAGATGTAAGTCAAAACATCTTATTCCCTCAGCCTTGGGGCTCTACTCACAGAGAGGGAGAAAGGAAAGGGTCATATGGCTCAAGGGGGTTGGACACCACGCCTTAGAGAACAGAGAGGAAGCTAGGCTAGCGACACACCTGTAATCTCAGCACTTGGGGAAGTGAGGCCGGAGGACCAGGAGGGCAAGGCCAGCATCAGCTACAAACTAACTTTCAGGACAGCCTGGGCTACATGAGACCCTACCTCAAAATCAAACCAGTAAACAAACAGTGTTGGTGGGCTGGAGAGATGACTCAGTGGACCTGAATTTGGTTCCCAGCACCCACATCAGGTGGCTCACAATCACCTGTAACTCTAAGGTCTGGGCATCCAATGTCCTTTCTGGCTTCTCTGGGCACATGGGGCAGACCCATGCATGTAGCACGAATTCTAAGTGGTCTTAATAGTAAAAACCCAGAGCCAGATATCCAGGTAAATGCTAAAAGATCAGAGAGACAAAGGATCAAGCCACACCCACCTCTCATCTCACCAGCTCCTCAGCCAAGAAGGCTGATCTCTTGTCTCCTCCTGCCAGCCATATCTCTTCCTGTCTCAACCTTCCTAGTCCTGGGATTCAAGGTGTGTGATCCCTAGTACTGGGATTAAAGGCATGAGATCCCAAATGCTGGGATTAAAGGTGTGTGCCACCACTGCCTGGCCTCTATGGCTAACTAGTGGCTGGCTCTGCCCTGTGATCTTCAGGCAAGCTTTGTTTGTTAGATCATACACAAAATACCACCATGCATACACAAGAATAAAAATACAAAGTTTGGTGGGTTTTTGCTTTGTTTTATTTTGTTTTTTGAGATGGTCTCAGTACATAGCCCTCCCTGGCGGTCCTGGAACCCACTATCCGGACCAGGCTGGCCTGGAACTCACAGAGATCTGCCTGTCTCTGCCTCCGGAGTACTGGGATTCAAGGTGTGCACCACCGCACTCAACCATAAAAGTATTCTTTAGGGGCTGGAGAGATGGCCCAGTGGTTAAAAGCATTGGCTATTCTTACAGAGGTCCTGAGTTCAATTCCCAGCAACCACGTGGTGGCTCACAATCATCTGTAATGAGGTCTGGCGCCCTCTTCTGGCCTGCAGGCAGAACGCCGTATACATAACAAATGAATCTTTGGGAGGAAAAAAGTATTTTTTAAAGTGTTGGGCCCTTGACACTTTAAAAGAAAAGTAACATGTGGAGGGAATTTGTTTTTGTTTTTTGAGAGAAGAGTTCTAACCTGGGCCACATAGTGAGACATGACTTTAAAAAAGGAAGGAAGGGGGGGAAGGGAGGGGAGACCGAAGGAGAGAGGGGAAGAGGAAGAAACTTAAGAACATGAGGGCCAAGCACAAGGTCCACTGAGTGGTCATTCAATACATGATTGCTGTGGTTAATAATCTTTGTAAAAAGTCATTTCTCCACTCCCCATTACAATCCATTTTTTAAATTAAGGTGTTATAATTAGACGTTGATACGAGGCCAGCAGCAGTGGCACATGCCTTGAATCCCAGCACTCGGGAAGCAGAGGCAGATGGATCTCTGTGAGTTCGAGGCCAGCCTGGTCTACATAGTGAGTTCCAGGGCAGCCGGGGCTATGTAGAGAGACCCTGTCTTGAAAGACAGAGAAGAGGAAGTCAGTATGTAGAAAAGGTTTTTCGTCAGTTTGTTTATGACATCCCTCAGCAGCTCTCCCTAGAGTCCAATTATTTTGGTTTCCCTGAAGCTCTCTCTCCAGAGAGCAGATGTGCAAGAATAAGCAAGAATAAGCAGAGACTCCAAGGCAGCAGCTGGAAGGTGCCGCGCTGGAGAGCGCCCTCCGCAGGGACCTCCAGAGCCAGCTCTGCGATGCCGGCGGGCGCAGTCCGGAGAAGGCGGTTAACCACTTGGAAGTCTTCCTGGCGGCTTTCTCAAGACAAGGACAGGCAGGTTTCCAAGGCGCTCCACCCTGGCAGGGTCAAGTTCTCTGTCGTCCCTCTGGTTCTCCTTGTTCTGCCTGGTCCTGAGGGCTGGTGTGAAAGCCGCAGGCCACTGGGAGGCAGCAGCAGCATCTGCGGCAGGAAGCACTTCTCTCCTCAGCTCTCACACCCGCTCACCTCCTCCTGGGGATTGAGACTGAAAAGGGAGGTAGCATTTTAAACAAAAAACAAGGGCCTAAGTATCCCAGGTTGGCCTCAAACTCAGTAGGTAGCTGAGAACAACCTTGAACTTGTCATCCTCCTGCCTCAGTCTCCTGAGTGCTGGGCTATAGGCCTGCGTCACCAATCCATCCAGCAAGGAGGTATCTCTTCCTTTCTTCCTTCCTTCCTTCCTTCCTTCCTTCCTTCCTTCCTTCCTTCCTTCCTTCCTTTCTTTCTTTTCTTCTTTCTCTCTTTCTTCTTTTAGAGGTGTCTCACTGTGTATCCCTGGCTGTCCTGAACTCACAGAGAACCACCTGCCTCTGCCTTTGTGCTGAAATTAGAGTGAGCCTTAATTAAGAAGTATCTTAATTTACAAGTGAACAAGGTAATCTTTCTCAAACCTGTGACTTCCTCCCTCCCAGTTATCCATGGGCTTTTGCTGGGGAAGATTTTTGCTGCTTTATTTACACAGGAAATAAGAAATGGGAATCTGAGGGACAAGAAAGGTCGGAAGACAAGACAGCAGGAGGTAATTGGGCTAATTAGTTCAGGGGCCCGAGTGGGCGGTTATCCATGGGTTGCTAGCCACATTTAGGCAGAAGTGTGTGTCTTATTTTGTTAATATTGCAGGTGACTCACATGCTTCCCACTCCAATAGCTCTAGAATTTCCATGTTTCACTCAGACATTCCTCTTTGTAAGGCTGAAGAGAACACGGGCCTCTGCTTCTGCCTTCTGGCAAAAGGAAAATTACTTTTTTTTTCTATTACCCCTATTTGTCTGCCTTCTCAGGGCAACCGTGTAGTTTTAGGTTTTTCTGTTGTCGCCAAACCCACTTTCCCAAGCTTCTTGGTGTCCCTGGAGCAAGAGGATCACAGGCTGGCTGAATTCAGGCCCTAGCATCAGGGAGAGACCCTGCCTCAGGAACAGGCAGAGATGGAGGAGGACACCCAATGCTCTCTTCTGGCTCCACTGACACACACAGGAGACACATACGCACACACAAATAAATATATCTTAGTTGTTTTTCAGATTTAGGCCTGCAGTTTGAATTGTGTGGATGATATATCTGTGGATAGATATGTGCACGTGAGTGCATGTACCTGAAGAGGCCAGAGGAGTTGGTTCCCCCATGAGCTGGAGTTACTGGTGGTTGTGAGGTACCTGATGTGGGCGCTGAGAATTGAACCGGCGTCCTCTGGAGGAGCAGCACATGCTCTTAACCGCTGAGCCATCTCTCCAGCCCCCATACATACATACCTTAAAACCAGGGTCAGGAAAATGGCTTCATGGTAGAGTCTTTGCCTATCATGTACGAGTCCCCAGGTTCAATCTCCAGTAGAGGGGGCTGGACACTCGGAAACGGCTGCCTATTTTTGGAGGCCCTGGTGTGTGGGATCGGACCCAGGGCCTCAGTCACCTGCAGCGGAGGTCTTGCTGCATTTGTCATTTCCAAAGACCACATCTGGCAGCGTCTGGAAGGCTATCCAGACAATGATGACCCATGATGGAAGGGAAGGGAGCAGTCTGGGTCCCTCTGACATTTGCATCCCGGGAGCTCTCAGCACACTGCAGCCTGACCTGCAGAGCAGGTGACATTCTGGAGCAGAAAGCCACCTCCCCTGTGTCTTGCCACCATAGACGTCCCGAGGCATTCGGTACAACCCAGGGGATAGCCTGGAGGTATAGAATGACCCCATCGCAGCTAATTGCAATCTGTGATAATTGCTACCTGGGCAAGCAGAGACCTCTGGCCTGTGCAGTCTGAACTGCTGGGTGGAGAAGGGTAAATTAAAGATAACTAGGTGTTTGTCAGGTAGGAAGAAAATCCAGTCCCTGGGCTAGCAATTACCAGCTGAGCCATCCAGAGCCTTTTACAAAACATGGTCACAAGGACGATGAGGAAACAAAGTACTTGAAGGGCAAGGGGTCAGTCAGTGACCACACACACTCACCTGGGTGAGCAAATAGAAGAGGACTCCATTAGTTAACACGGAGGTTTTGTTTCTGACTCGGTCTAGAACAGCTGGAGGCTGGGCCATTGGGCTTTTAATCCCAGCACTGGGGAGGCAGAGGCAGGCAGATCTGTGGTCTACAGAGAGATTTCCAGGCCAGCCAGAGAGATCTTGTCTGAAGAAACTAAAAAGAAAAAGGGAGAGCTGTAGGACTAAAGACGGGAAGTGGCTGTGAAGGGTGGGGAGGCAGCTGGGGAAAGAGTCTCTTAAGCCTGGAGCCCCTGAAGGCTCATAAACACTGACACAAGAAAGGAGGGACTGTGGGAAATCCAGAGAGGACGGAGCCTCTGAAGACCCAGGAGACAAGAAACCGAAGCCAAGCGGGGGATGGGAAGTTGGCCTCAGTGGGGGAGGGACGAGTAAGTGGATGCAGGCGGGCGTCTGCACACAGATGGCGGGAGGTGAGGGGATGCTCTCTGGCTCCAATTGTATTCAGAGTGGGAGGTGAGAGGATAACTATTGGGTAAGATGCAGAGGAGCTGGATGGGTAAGGAAGGCTGGCGAAAACCGAAGAAGGTAAACTGAGGCGCAGTCCCGAGAGTGGCTCCAAGTGACAGGTCCCAGGAGGACATTTGTCCATCGGGTGTTTCATCGCAGCCAGTTCATGAAGAGTGACAGATGGGGACAGGGTCTAGAGTGCAGAGGAGATGCTGGCTGAACACCAATTTGGGAAGAAGACCCCATGATGGAGAGTCGGAAGGTAGGAAGCAGAGCAGGAGAACATTATATCAAGGATGGAGAGCTGGCCAGGGCCGACGCCTGTAATCCCAGCACTCGGAAGGTGAAGGCTGGGAACAGAAGTTAGAGGTTATCCTTAAGTACACAGTGTATTGACACCAGCCTGGACCCCATGAGAACCTATCTAAAAATTTTTTTTAAGTGTGTGTGTGTGTGTGTGTGTGTGTGTGTGTGTGTGTGTGTGTGAGAGAGAGAGAGAGAGAGAGAGAGAGTGTGTGCTTGCTCTTGCAGAGAACCTGGGTTCAGTTTCCAGCATCCGTATGGTGGCTCCCAATTGCCTGTAACTCCAGTTCAAGGATCTGGCGCCCTCATCTGGTCACTGAAGGCACTGCATGCGCTTGGTACACGGACATAAATGCAGACAAAACAGCCATATGCATAAAGTAAAATAAAGATTAACTGTATGCAAGAGCATCCACCTTGATCCCCAGCCACAGAGCCTTTCTCCCGTGAGTCTCTTCTATCGCTGGTTCCTTGTGCGCCATTCCATATTCTTTGCTTATGCCAACAAACCCAACAATAATCTCCTGTTGAAAACAGCACCTTAAAAGTTAAAAAGAAAAAGACCAGCTGACCACTCAGACCCCATTTGGGAGGCTGAAGCAGAATTTCCAAGAGTGAGGTCAGCCTGAGCTACATAATGAGGTCCAGACCAGAATAAGAACACAGCAAGACCTCACTCCAAAAACAGAGGGGGAGGGGAGGGAGAGAGAAAGTGTGAGCTCTGGAAGGGGGGCCAGTGCTTCTGACCAATGAACCATCCCTACATACACACACACACACACACACACACACACACACACACACGCACGCACGCACGCACGCACGCACGCACACGCACACACGCACGCACACTCACATTCACACACTAGTTTAAAATGTTACAGTTATTTATAAATTTTGTGTGTGTGTGTGTTTGTACAGGTACACACAGAGCTGAAGACCAACTCGCAGGAGCCCTTCAAGAAAACTTGCAGTTTTCTCCTTCACCATGTGAAACCCAGGGATTGAACTCAGGTCACTGAGTTTCACAGCAAGCACCCATATCCACTGAGCCATTTCACCAGCCCTATTTTAGCTTTTTAAATTGTGTGTGTGTGTGTGTGTGTGTGTGTGTGTGTGTGTGTGTGTGTGTGTGTGTGCTCGCTCGCATGCACGTCTGTGGAGGCCAAAGGGGCTCAGGTCTCTCATTTTACTATGTGGGTCCGAGGGATTGAGTTTAGGTCCTCAGGCTTGGATGCAGACACCTTTACAGGCTGAATCATCTTGCCAACCTTTTTTTTTTTTTTTTTTTTTTTAAATAGGGACCCATGGAGCCCAGGCTGGCCTTGAACTATCCAAGGATGACCTTGAACTCCTAATCTTCTTCCTCTCAAGAGCTGGAGTTACAGTCTTGTACCAGCATGTCTGCCTAGGGTACTCCTAAACACTTGCATTGTTTACTATTTTGAATTTTGTACCGCATCAAAGTGCTATTTAATAAATAAACCCCCCAGCAGAGGCAAAGCATCACCCATGAGTTCCAGACCAACTCGGGCTTTTGAGTGGATTAAAAAAAAAAAAAAAACAAAAAACACGTCGCCTGTGTGTAAATACATTTTTTAAAAGCTTTAAATGAATCATTTTGCAAGGTTCATTTGTAATGCAAGCAGCCGCTCCCTCGTTTGCTTTGGAAATGTTGACATTTTCGTCCTGGATTTGCTTAAACCCTGAAAGACCAACAGCTGCAAACCACACCCTGAACGTTTAAGTTTGTCACTGACAAAACCAGCCAAGCGAGTGTGATGTTATAAAATAAAACCACAAAGGTAGTCCAGAGAGGCTGAGCCGCCCGGCGGGTGTGTGTGTGTGTGTGTGTGTGTGTGTGTGTGTGTGTGTGTGTGTGTGTGTGTGTGTGACACCAGGCGCCCCTACCTGCAGGGAAGGGACCATGGAGAATGCATTATCTCCTTTCTTCATAAACCAGGAACCTAGCACCCAAAACTGGACCCTCCCTAAGAAAAGATTATGCCATTTTTTTAAAGGGGGAGATTAGGGGCTGGAGACTTGACTCAGGGGTTTGGAGCGCTTACTGTGTGAAGAGGACCCCAATCAATACCCTGAACCCACATCAGGTGGTTCACAAACCCGTTACTCCAGTTCCAGGGGATCCAGTGCTCTCTGGCCTCCTCCCCAGGCGCTTGCACGAACAGGAAACACATAAACTATTGCAAGTACACACGACTACATACAAAAATCAATTTAAAAAAGGACATAAGTCTCTTTATCCAGTTTTGCTTCTGTTTGAATACAGATGCACAAAGTACTAATCCAATTGCTAACCCCATGGAAGGGGAGGAAAGGGGTAGGGATGAGCCTGGGCTTGGTCACATGCTTCTTATCCCAGCACCTAGGCGGTGAAGGCAGGACCATCAGGAGTCCAAAGCCAACCTCCATACATAGTGAGCTGGAGGCCAGCCCCGGCTACATGAAGTCGGGCTACTGAAATAAAACAAAATAACAACGAACAACAAAATAGTGGGGTGGGGGCACATTGGGCAAAAGAAGTAGGAGTATTAATTTTACTTTGAAACTTTAATAATCATTGATCTATTATTTAAACAGAACAAAAGCTTTAAGAGGAGAGATGGGGACTAGCCTGGGGTTCAGCTGTACAGTTCCTGCCTGACATGGGCAATGGATCTGTGTCCTAGCCTAGCACTGAAGAGAGATAGAAACAGAGATGAGCAGAAAGAGAGAGAGAGAGAGAGAGAGAGAGAGAGAGAGAGAGAGAGAGAGCGCCCAAAAGCCATCTATATAACTTAATTTTTTTTCTTTTGTTTTTCGAGACAGGGTTTCTCTGTGTAGCCTTGTCTACTCTGGAACTCACTCTGTAGACCAGGCTGGTCTCAAACTCACAGATCTGTCTACTTCTGCCTCCCTAGTGCTGAGATTAAAGGAGTGCGCCACCATTGGCCAGCGGTGTAGCACTTGTCTTTAACCCCAGAATTGAGAGGCAGAGACGGGCGGATCTCTGTGAGTTCTAGGCCAGCTAGTGCTATATGCCTAGTGAGGCCCCCATCTAAAGGAACAAATATACAAACAGAATGGAAGGTGATTCTTCAGTTCATTTTTCAAATTCAGGAGACGATGATGGGCAGATGGGCTTTTTCTTGTTCACCTTGTGAGAAACAGATCTTCACTCTGCAATAACAAGTTCAATTCCACAGAAAAAGGCAAAAATAGTTGGCATGGCATTTTGGTGCAAGCTTTATTATTTTTATTTATTTACTTTTATGTATAGGAGTGTCTCCAAAGGTATTTATGTGCACCACATGTGTGCAGTTCCTGCAGAGGCCAGCAGGTGGTGTTGGATCCCTTGAAACTGGCAGCAGATGGCTGTGAGCTGCCCAGGTAGTGCTGGGAATGGAATGGAGAGTCTCTGCAAGAGCAGTATGTGCTCCTACCTGTTAGCCATCCCTCCTGCCTCAAGAAGGTGGTTTTAAAAGTCCTCAGTGGTAAGAAATTCCTCTTTCCCCATAGGCTGGTACCACAGAGGGCTCCAATTTTTGCACTTTTTAGCATAACCTCCCACCTCCAATTACATATATTGGTTCAGGACCCAGAGCTTCATTTATGGAATATCTCAGGGCATGAGATCCCCTCCTTTTCTGACTATGAGCTCAGTCCCATAGCCGACTACCTGCGACTTTCCAACTTTGAGAGCTCTGAGATGAGCAGGTGTCAGCTGCCAACTGGGGGAAGAGAGAGGCCTAGAGCCTCCAGCTTACGGTGACTCTCTGGCTCATTTCAGTGTGAGGTGCACTTACAGTTCCTCAAAGATCGGGCTCTCGAAGCCACACGAGGTCGAGTAGCTGACCTGTTGGCCCTGATCTGTCTCCACAGCCCACATCCTGACCATGGTCATGCTTGCTGGAGCACACATTTAGGGACATTTTTTAAAATATCTTGTTTTATTTTTAAATTATGTATAAGTGTGTTTGTCTATGTGTAGGTATGGGCACACAAGGGCAGGTGCCCACAGAGGCCAGAAGATGGCGTTGGATGCCCTGGAGCTGAAGTTACCGAAGGTGGTGGTAAGCTGCTGCACTGTGGATGCTGGGAACCAAACTTGGGTCCTCTGTCAGAGCAGTACTTGCTCTCGCCCGCTGGGCTCCCTCTTTCAGGAAAGTGTTAACTGGTGCTCCACACACCCTCTCAAATGAATTTTGGAAAGTCCTGTGCACTATGTGAACCCTGATGGACAGTCATAGGACCATTATCGGTTCTGAGGTGTCCTGTGATAATGAAACTCACATGACTTTCCTCAGCCCACGGCTTTGCTTCACTTATAGACGTGGATTGCATGGACCCAAACAACTCCGTTTATAGGGAATGTACGAATTATTTGTCAGTTGGCAGTTAAAATAGTTCTTGGGTCTCTAAAAATCTGGGAAGATTTGGAAGTAACCCCCAAGGAGCTGGAGAGGCTCATGATTCACACAGCTCTCCACCCCGCTCCATTGAAAGTCTCTGCCCACCCCTTGTCTCCCTGGGAGGTTCCCAACCAAACAGTGAGGTCAGTGGACATCCTACCCCTTTTGTTTCTGGCTTCCAGACTTTTTTTTTTCTTTTTTTTCTTTTGTTCCTGGGAACATGTTTTCTCCCTCTTTTTTGTTCAGAAACTAGAGTTCTTTTTCTCTCTTCACTCTGAGCCTTGCAGGCTACCTATGCTGGCATAGTTCCGCCTTCCTGACTATTTATTTGTTTGTTTGTTTTTAAGAAAGGCTTTCTCTGTGTAGCCCTGGCTGTCCTGGAACTTGCTCTACAGACTAGAATGGCCTTGAACTCAGAGGTCCGCCTGCTTCTGCCTCCTGAGTGCTGGGATAAAAGGCGTGTACCGGGTTGGGGATTTAGCTCAGTGGTAGGGCGCTTGCTAAAGCTCAAGGCCCTGGGTTCGATCCTCAGCTCCAGTTTAAAAAAAAAAAAAAAGGCGTGTACCACCACCACTCAGCAAATTTATTTATTTTAGAGACCAGGTTTCACTGTGCAGCCCTGATTAGCCTGGAACTCACTGTGTAGACCAGCCTGGCTTTGAACTCACAGAGATCCACCTGCCTCTGTCTCTGGGTGCTGGGATTAAAGGGTATATCTGTCTGGTGTGCCACCCTACCTGGGCCTGGTATCTTGATTTACAACGGCTGGACTGGGATAGCAGATGTCACCTGGGTGGTGATGTCCCTTGGACCAGCCACACTTTTGTTACTTCCTGACATTCTCACCCTCGTTCCCCAGGGAAACACTGACTCATTGTAAAGAGTGGTCACCTGGAAATAATTACTTAAGAACTGTATCTCTTAAGATTTTTCCAGTCCTCCTCACCTCATCATTAGTCACGCAGCTTAAAGAAAAGAAAATCTCAGCAGGGCGGCGGTGGTGATGCACGCCTTTAATCCCAGCACTTGGGAGGCAGAGCCAGACAGATCTCTGTGAGTTTGAGGCCAGCCTGTGCCACAGAGTGAGTTCCAGGAAAGGTGCAAAGCTACACAGAGAAACCTTGTCTTGAAAAAACCATAAATAAATAAATAAATAAATAAATAAATAAATAAATAAATAAATAAAATCTCCGAGCAGGAAGGAACGCAGGAGCCGAGGAAGCTGTCTTTGCAGCAGAGCTATAAGTCTGAAACCAAGAAATAACATAAAAAGCTATTTTTGTCTTTCTTACTCTCTTTGAGGTTTTTCAAGTTTCGAGTTTTGTTAGCAGTGAGGGGACAGAGGCACAGCTCCATGTCACCCTCAGCCTTTTGAGGATTTCTTTGAAAAAAAAAAAAATATATATATATATATATCTCACATACACGTGCATGAGTGTTTTTGCTTGCATGTATGCTTGTGCACAACAAGTGTGCATTGCCATCTAAAGCCAGAGGCCAGAATCCCCTGGAACTGGAGTTACAGATGGTTGTGGGCCTCGGCGTGGGTGCTGGGAACTGAACCAGGTCCTCTGGAGGAGAAGCCAGTGCTCTTAACTGCTGAGACATCTCTCCAGCACTCTCCCTCCCTTATTTTGAGATGTAGCCCTGGCTGGCTAGATCTCACTGGGCAGGCTTCATCAGGCCTGGGGGGTAGTTTAGAAACCTGGCAGTCTACTTGGTTTGGGTTATGTACATCACTCTTACCACTCTTTGAAAAATTCACCCAGCAGCCTAAGAGCTTCACCTGTGCATCACACACACACCCTCCCAACACCCCAGATCCCCACCCACCTGCATCAGGCTGCAGTACACCCCTCTTTGAACAGTGGGATAAGCTTCCCTCCTTTTAATGACTGTCAAATTCAGTTTCTATTCAAATGTTTTCCAAACACATCCTGGTTCAGGGTGTGTGTATGTAATCTAGTCGGAACTGGTTTTGGATTCATGCCCAGTAAGGCAAAATTATCTCATCAAGTGACTATAGGGAGAACTCTCTATTTACCTTGTAATGTCTAACACAACTGGGGTGCATAGGATCCAAGTGAGCTGCATTATGGGAAGGGGCTTGTGCAATAGAAAGATGATTATTGGGAAGGGGCTTGTGCAATAGAAAGATGATTATATGACCAAAGTTATCAGTCAAAACAGAGACCCGCCCTCACTACACCCCCATAATCAGGCTCTGCCTCAGTGAACCTCATAAAAGAGAAGCCTGACAGGAACTGTGGCCCCTGCTGCTGTAGTGTGGATGGTCTGTTCTGTCCCTTTGCTTTAAGGGGCTCCCTTCTTGCCGCTCTAGCAAATCCACGTACGACACCAAGAACTTGGAAACCCTCAATTCTGACCTCAACTACCAGTGACATGACCATACTGGCCCTGAACTAACTCTACGTCCTCAGTTCTGGGGTTCTAGGCAGGAGCCACCCTGTCTGGTTTCGTGTTCCCTTAGCCTTTTGGGGACCTCAATTCAGGAAAATCCAGGATTCATGGCTTTGACCTTGAAAAGAATTTCAGGGCTAGATTGTATAGAGCAGTTGACGTTGAATAATAGAAAAAGTGCCAGGCGATGGTGGTGCATGACTTTAATCTCAGTCCTCCAGAGGCTGAGGCAGGTAGATCTCTGTGAGTTCAAGGCTAGCCTGGTGGTCTACACAGTGAGTTCTGTCAGAGGACCCGAGTTCAATTTCCAGCACCCATGTCTGGTGGCTCACAGATGCCTGGACTCCTGCTCCAGTAGGTCTAATGCCCTCTGTTGTCTATCCTACATGGGCACCTGCACACAGGTGGTATACACATGTGCACTCACAGAGACACATATATACACATAGATCAAAATAAATCTAAAATAGAAACTCAACGAAGTATACCTGAAAGCATGGATGTGTTGGTTTCTCAAGAAGACTTGCAATTCACATTATTTATTTATTTAATTTAGTTTTTTTGAGACAGGGTCTCTCTCTCTCTGTGTAGCCTTGGCTGTCCTGAAACTCACTCTGTGGACCAGGCTGGCCTCGAACTCACAGAGATCCTCCTGCCTCTGTCTCCCAAGTGCTGAGATTAAGGGCACATGCACCACCACCGCCCGGCACCCTTGAAAAACACTTTTAATAGAATTTAAGCGTGAGGGTTAAGAGAAAAAGAGACACTGGAGGAAAGTGTGAGACAAGCCCTCATGCGGGCGTGGGCTCCTCCAGGTGGGGGAGGGGTGTCGACGTGGCTGGTCTCAGTGTTAGCCATACATGTCATTCAAGCCGATTCGAGAGCAGGCACTGACATTAGTGTACCAGGCGCGGCAGTGGCGGGAGCGTTGTGTGGAAGTTGTCACGTAAGTTACGTTACGACCTTTCCATAGGCCTAAGCACCCCCTCTGTTCCCCTCCCCCTAATAAACTCTTATAGTGGGCTTGTTGTACCCAGTGGCTTTTCCCGTATGGTAAACAGTGCCTCTTAATGAATAACACTGGCTCCAAAAAAAAAACAAAAACAAAGAACAAAACAACAACAAAAAAGAAAAGCAATGCTACCCCCCATAAGGGGTTAAAAACAACCGAAGTGTTGAGAGGCTGCGTCTGTCTGCAGTGGCGCAGGGGGAAGGGGACAGGGCAGGGAAGGGCTGTTACTATTACAGTTCTTCTAGGTCACACAATCTCTTTTGCAAGACTCTACATGTAGTATTTGCTAAGAATTAAAAACTAAATTGCCGGGCGGTGGTGGCGCACGCCTTTAATCCCAGCACTCGGGAGTCAGAGGCAGGCGGATCTCTGTGAGTTCGAGGCCAGCCTGGTCTACCAAGTGAGTTCCAGGAAAGGCGCAAAGCTACACAAAGAAACCCTGTCTCGAAAAACAAAAAAAAAAAAAAAAAAAAAAAAAAACTAAATGAAAATGTTATACGGGCCTGGGGTAGTTTGAATGCAACTGGCCCCCACTAAGCTCATGGGGAGTGGCACTTTTAGGAGGTGTGGCTTTGTTGGAGTGGGTGTGGCCTTGTTAGAGGAAGCGTGTCACTGTGGGGGCGGGCTTTGAGGTTTCCTATGCTCCGGATCCTGCCCAGTGTGTCAGTCGACTTCCTGTTGCCTGCAAGATGTAGCACTCTCAGCTCCGGCGCCACGTCTGCCTGCACGCCGCCATGCTCCCCACGGACGATAATGGACTGACCCTCTATAAGCGAGCCCCAGTTAAATGTTTCCTTTATGAGTTGCTGAGGTCATGGCGTCTCTTCATAGCAACAAAAACCCCTAAGCCCCTGTGCACGCATGAGAACCTGAGTTCAAATCCCCAGTACCCACATAAAAGCCAGGCATGCTAGCACAAGTCTGCAAGCCCAGCACTGGTGGAGACAGACAAATGGCTGCAGGCTGCTGGCCAGCCAGCCTAGCCCATCAGTGAGCTCCAGGTAGTGAAGAGACCTGGCTCAAAAACTTAGGTGGACAGTGACAGAGGAAGACATGCCTGCCATCACCATCTGTTCTCTCCTCTCACGAGGGAGAGAGCAGGGAGGTTGGGGGGGTGGGATCACACATATGTACACGTACATGCACATACCCACACACACACATACATGCATCATACCCACATATGCACCTCCTTAACTGTGGCCTTGGTAAGGACTAGGGCCGCTGACCCTTCTTGCTGCTCCAAGGTGAGGCTTGCATCAGCATGGTCAGCATCTCCCAGGGAGATGCAGGACCTGGGTTCTACCAGACCCTGGAACTGGCAATCCAACCCACGCTGGTCAAGCAGTCTACCTCTGAACTACATAACCCAAGGCCTAGAATGTGCTTCTTCCTTTTTTTTTTTTTAGAAAAAAATTATTTTATCTCTAATTTTATTTAATTATGTGTGTGTGTGTGTGTGTGTGTGTGTGTGTGTGTGTGTGAGAAAGGGTATGTGCATGTGAATGTAGGTGCCTGTGGACAATCTGCTGAGGTTACAGGCAGTTATGAGATATCCAATATAGATGCTGGGGACCAAAGTTGGGTCTCTTGCACAAGCAATGTGTACTCTTAACCACTAAGCTCTTATCCAGCCGTTTTTTTTTTTTAATTTTTTGCACACTTATTTTAATTTATGTGTTCTGCTTGTGTTCTGCTTGTGCACTACGTATGTGCAGTGCCAGAGGAGGCAAAGGGAGAACACTGGATCAGATCTCCTGCAGACTGGAGTTACAGATGGTTGGGAGCCATCGTGTGTGTGCTAGGAACTGAACTTGGGTCCTCTTGCAAGAGCAGGGTACGCTCTTAACTGCTGAGCCCTCTATCCAGCCCCGTTTGCGTTCTTGAACCAGTCTTAGGGAATTATTTGCATGCACACGAGAGTCAGAGAGACACTAGACCATCCCACACCTAGCTCCGTTCCTGGTCTGTTATGGGAAGGACATTCAGAGTCAGCTGATAGAGTTGCCTCTGTGGGCGGGGCCCCAGGGCCAGGGGCTATGGAGTCTGTCCTTATGAGTGGGTGAGGCAATCATAAGTCAGCCTGACAAGGAAGCAGGGGACGGCCGCAGGACAAAGAATGACTTAGGACAACATTGAAAGATGACGAGAAAGCGAGAAAGCAGGCCACGGGGTTAGAAACTGAGGGGAGGAAAAGTGATACCCAAGAACCCCGAGGCCCATGGGCATGAGGAGTGTGTTCCTTCTTAGGGGATGAGGAGTGAGTTCCTTCTTAGGGGATGAGGAGCATGTTCCTACTCTAGGGGATGAGGAGCGTGTTCCTACTCTAGGGGATGAGGAGTGAGTTCCTTCATTAGGGGTGAGGAATGATGGAAGTAAACGCCTGCACCACCTCTCCCTGCTTTGGAAATTCATGTTCTTTTTTCTTTTTTTTTTTTTTTTTTTTTTTTTAAGATTTATTTATTTATTATGTATACAGTGTTCTGCCTGCACATAACCCTGCAAGCCAGAAGAGGGCACCAGATCTCATTACAGATGGTTGTGAGCCACCATGTGGTTGCTGGGAATTGAACTCAGGACCTTTGGAAGAACAAGCAGTGCTCTTAACCTCTGAGCCATCTCTCCAGCCCGGAAATTCATTTTCAAAAGATACAAACGAGTCATTTGTGGTAACCCACACCAGTAATCTCAGGACTTGGCAGGCTGAGGCAGGAGGATTTCAAGAATTCAAGGTTCATCCTCAGCATCACATTGAATTTGGTGTTAGCCTGAGCTATATAAGACTGTCTCAAAAAAAAAAAAAAATTAAGAGGCCAAAAAATGAAGTAGGAAGATAAGTAATATTTCAATACAACTTAAAAAATCAAAAAGGGAGCTGGAAAGATCACTCAGCTGTTAAAAGTGCAGAGGACCCTGGTCCAGTCCCCAGCACCCACATGGCAGCTAATGAACTTTCTGTAACTCCATTTCCAGAGGATCGGACACCCTCTTGCCCTCTGACGGCACTGCATGTGCGTGGTGTACACATAGACGGTCATACAGGCAAAACACCCACACTCATAAAATGAAAACCAACGGAGCTGCAACAACACGTTACCCATTGTCCCAGGTTTCTTTGGGACCTGAAACACATACCTGCAAGTCAGGGGACAAGTCACAGAGTTGGCTTTCCTGTTTCACCATGTGGGTTATGGGGATCGTGTTGCAGAATATTTGTTTACACTGTGAAGGGGTGTCTTTGCCAAGGTGTCTTCTGATTGGTTTAATAAAGAGCTGAACGACCAATAGCTAGTCAGGAAGAGGTTAGGTGGGCCTTCCAGGGGACAGAGAGGATTCTGGGAAGAAGAAAGGCGAAGACTCAAGGAGACAGAACAAGCAGGATGTGCAGGAGAGCTGACAGCCACGAGCCATGTGACAGCACGTAGATGAATGGAAATGAGTTAATGTAACGTATAAGAGCTAGTTAGAAACAAGCCTAACCTATAGGCTGAGCTTTCATAATTAGTAAGAAGTCTCCGTCTCTGCGTTATTATTTTGGAATTGACAGGACAGAGAAAGATTCCTTACAGGATTGTTTTGGGCATCTTGCTTGGCACCAGGCAACTTATTTATTTGTTGAGCCATCTTGAAGGCCCTTGTTTTATTATTATTATTATTATTATTATTATTATTATTATTATTATTTTGGTTTTTCAAGACAGGATTTCTATGTGTGACCTTGGCTGTCCTGGAACTTGCTCTGTAGACCAGGCTGGCCTATTATTATTATTATTATTATTATTATTATTATTATTATTATTATTATTTTGAAGCAAGGTCTTACTGTGTAGCCCAGGCTGGCCAAACCCACAGAGATCCACCTGTCTCTGCCTCCAAAGCATGGTTATTAAAGAGGTGCACTGCCATGCCAATAGTTATATTTATTTATGTGTGTGGGTGTTTTGCCGGCATGTATGTCTAGGAGTCACGTGTGTGCCTGGTGCCCTCAGAGGCCAGAAGAGGGCCATGGGTCCCCTGGGACTGAAGTTATGGAAGTCACAGATCATTGTGAGCTGCTACATGGGTTCTAGGTCCCTGGAAGAGCTGCCAGTGCTCTTATGGAGCCATCCATCTCTTCTCTCCTGACCTGTTTTTGTTTTCAGACTAATGGAAACTTGGCTTTGAAGATGACACAGTCAAGCCTTTTTCAGACCATGAAGGAAACAAAGTCTGGGATTTCATGCTTGAAGAAAACCAAATCCTATGGTCTCACCAGTTAGGAAAGGGTGAAGAGGAACACTTAGCACAAAAACGTTCAGGGAATGAGTAACACAAGGAACATTCTTCTCTTGCTCCCAGAGGACCCCTTTGCCGGGAGGCTGGGACCTCGGGTCAGTCATTGTTTCCAGGAGTTTAAAAGTTTCCAATCAAGGGCGTCGTGCTCAGTTCTCTGGGAATGAACTAGTGCCTTTAAGGTAAGTTTTGTGCACAACGGAGAGGTCTAACGTGTGAGAGCTCATCTGACCCCAGGCAAAGCACGTTAATCCTTTACAATAATGAAAAATAGGTAAGGCCAAGGGTTCCAACAGACCATGGCTACAATGATCGGAAGTCAGGGAGGGTGGGGAAAACTCTGATTAAATTTCAGAGAACTACAGACACCCTCACGGGAGTGCATGCCAAACGTTAAATCCCAGTCACGCTAGTTGATTGCATTGGTTTAGTTGATAAAGGGCCAAAGTCAATTTCCGGGTGTTGAGACGGGTGTCTTATGTAAGACGTAGAGGGAAGCTGGGTGGGGGCTGGCCTTTACGGAACTTTAGTGTTTTCATTTGGTAACTTCTGGTGAGTCTATAATTATTTCAAAAGAAAAAGTAAGAAACAAAACAAAGGCGAACTAGCCCAGCCCAAGCCACCTCGGAGCACGCCCCACATTGCACTCATCAGGTCTCCCTAAGCCTCCCCGACTGGGCGCAGCCGGGTGGAGGGGTGAAGATGTGGGCGGGGCGCCGCCGCGCACGCGCAGTCCCGCCGCCCGGGGAGCGCCACGGGCGGGTGGCGCATGCGCAGTCCCGGCCGCGGCGGCCCCTGGCCACAGACTGAGGGGTACCGGGGAGCCTTGGCCCCTCCGCGCCGCCGTCTTTTCCGGCAGTTGGGCTTCTTCCTGTTGTCCTCTCCCGTCGCGGCTCGGCGGCCGCGCTCCCTCGGAGTCCCCGGCGCGTTGCCGTCGCTCTCGGGGCCGCCTGCACGTCGCGTCTGCGCCGTCGCCGCCGCCGCCGGCCCCGCGCCCCGCTCCTCCCGGGTCGGGTGAGTGTCTCGCGGCGGGCGCCCCCGTCTCCCTCCGCGGCGCGCCGCCTGGGCCGTCCGCTTCGGTGCGCTCCGGGGCTCCCCTTCCCGCCGGCGCGTCCTCCCGGCCTCCTCAGCCTCTGGTCGGCGGCGTTCTCTCTGCCGTCCCCGGAGCCCCCACCCCTTGTCTGTCCCCTCTTCGGTCCCCACTCGGCGTGCAGCCCGGACCGGCAGCCGCTCCCCCGCTCCCTCCCTCCCTCGTCGCCAGCCTTGTGGGCCGGCTGCCCCCGGCCCGTCCCCTCTGGGACCTCGGTCCGCACCGCTCTTCACCTTAGCCTCCCCGCTGGGATGCCAGATCCCGAGGGTGTCTGAAGTTGGAGAGCGCCCCTGGGTAGTAGGTAGGTGTGGGACCTCGGAGGCTGCCCCCCGAGTTCGCGGTCAGTACTGGGGGTGCCGGGCTTCCCCGTCACCCTGAGATCACCGCCGATGGCCTGAGGGCTGTTGAGAAGGACCGTGGAGAGGAACGGAGCTGGAGGACAGGAAAAGGTGGCCGAGGAGCCGGAGGAAAAAGAGTGCCGGGAAGCGCCAAGCTAACGGCGGCCAGCGGCGCCCTGCAAAGGACCCCAGGACACAGAAGACTCTTGGTCTTTTTCAGAAGGAATAGGAAGGTCAGGGTGAGGTAGACCTCTGCTTCCTCTTCCCTCAGCTCACCTTGGCTGGGAGTTAGCCAGGACATGCGGTTTCCCTAAACAAAAAACCACCATCGCTGCAAGAGCCGCTCTCGGGGCCCCACCCCAAACATCAGACACCAGCTTCCTCATAACAGGACAGCTCTGCCCTCCGAGCCTGCCTGCCACATCTGCCCCATCCAGCACTCCATCACCAGGAGTGGACTCCACAGATGGAGGCCTTTGTTTGTTTGGAGACAGGGTCTCACGGTCGGTCGCTCTGGCTGGCTTGGAGTTTGCTGTGTCGACCAAGGTGGACCCGAATTCATAGAGATCCACCTGGCTTTGGTCCTGAGAGCTGGGATTAAAGGCGTGCGCCACCACACCCTGCTCCCCAGGCAAACTCCGAAGGTTCTAGGTGCACAGTTGCACAGTTTGAGGGACAGAGTAAAACTCGTATACCTGGTGTTTGCTTTCGTATCGTTCAGAAGAGATTGCATTTGTGACTCTTAAGGAGCAGTCTTGGCGCCTGCTTGGATCTCCAATGAAAGATAGATCTTCCAGTCACAAAGAAAGAAAATGTCGCTGAAATGGTATTTGTAGAGATGGCAGTACCGTTGTAGAGTCAACTAGGCGGGCATAACTAACTCCATAGTTCATAATAAAAGAGTGGTTCTCATTTGACCTCATTGAGTTCACAGTCCTGAGTCCTGAGTTTTATGGGGAGTGTGTGCTCTGTTAATTAGAAAACAATAACCTTCTCAGACTCCTTGCCCACCTTTCCCTAATTTTGCAGAGTTGAAGAAGCATGGAGTGAACAGGACAGGGACCGCAGTGGCTTGTGGGTCAGGGCAGAAGGTAGAATTACGGCAAGCAGGAGGGGAAGGCCCTGCCTCCTAAGAAGCACTTGGCTGACCAGTAAACCCGTGAACGGATAGTGAGCGATATTAATCATATCTTTTGATTGAAGGTTATTAGAATTAGGCTAAACCTTTTCTAAGTGGAGGAGGAGAAGGGTTTGAGCAAAGGTCAAAAGGGCCAGATGGGTGGGTACATCACTGGGGAGAAAGGCTGATCTCTGAGCTCGCAGCCACCTTGGTCTACATAGTGAACTCAAAGGGGAGGGGAGGGGAGACCTTAGCATTGCATTAGATACTGGGTGGAAAATAAAAAGATTTTTGTTGGCCTAATACATTTGTGGTCTTTGAGTGCACATAATAGCCAATTGACTTGTTCTCCTTTTCTCCCCCCTTTTTTGAGATAGGGTTTCACTGTGTAGCTCTGCTATCATGGAACTCACTATGTAGACCAGGTTGGCCTAGAACTCACAGAGATCTGCCTTCCTTGGCCCCCCAAGTGCTGGGATTAAAGGCTTGTGTCATTACACTCAGCTTCCTGTGGAGCATTTTATTTATTTGTTTTTTGTTTTTTTTTGAGACAGGGTTTCTCTGTGTAGCCCTGACTGTCCTGGAACTCGCTCTGTAGACCAGGCTGCCATGGAGCTCAGAGATCCACCTGGCTCTGCCTTTCTCGAGTGCTGGGATTAAAGGCGTGCGCCACCACTGCCTGTTGCCCCGTTCTTATATACCAATCTGTAAATGTTCTCTTCCTGCAACTGTGTTGACAACTACAAATCATTAGGTTGCTCAACTTAGACTTACTAATTACTCATTGTGTGGAAGGCATTGTCTGCCTGCAAGTCTGTCTGCTTTCTTTTCTAACATTCAGCTGTATTTTAGTTGTTAAAATGTAACTGCCTGAGGGCTCAGAGGTAGTGTGGTCCATGCCTATAATCCCAGCACTTGGGAGGCAGAGGCAGGCTGATCTCTGTGAGTTCTGGTCTACACCGAGAGTTCCAGGACAGCCAGGACTAACACAGAGAGACCCTGTCTGGAAAAAACAAAAACAAAACAAGAAAAATGTAACTGCCTGTAGAGCTGAGTGTGGTAGTTCATGCTTGGAATTCTAGCACTTGAGAAACTGAAGCAGGAGGATTGCCATGAGTTCAAGGCCAGCCTGGTTTACCAAATGTAACTGTCTCCTTCCTGTATGCGGGCGCGGACACACCCACCCACCCACCCAGTAACTGTCTATGTAGACTCTCTAGAAAATTTTAGACAACTCTCACCTTATTTTTAAATTTTATTTATTTTGTGTATATGTGGGGTGGGGTGGATAGAGACTTGAGGTGGTTTCCTGTGGCAAGTGTGTGGAGGTCAGAGGACAACTTGTGGGAGTTGGTTCTCTGTGGCAACCATGTGGATCGCAGGCATTAAACTCATATCTTCATACTTGGTAGCAAGCACTTTGACCTGATGCCATTTTACTACCCTGTTTTTTGTTTTTTGTTTAAATGTCTGGTTTTAAGTATTGTCTCCAAACATACTTTCGGGAGTGCATGTGGTTTTCATTGAGGGTGGAGAGTGTACAGGCTGACAAATAAGAAACCACACCCAAGCTTCAGAAACCAGAGGGTTCTGTTTTTTTTTTTTTCCCCCTTTGAGACGGGTTTTCTCTGTGTTACTCTGGCTGTCCTGGAACTTGATCTGTAGACCAGGCTGGCCTCCAACTCACAGAGATCTTCCAGCCTCTGCCTCCTGAGTGCTGGGATTAAATGTATGCACTACCACTGTCCCGCCAGGGGCTTTTCATACTTTCAGTCAGTTCTATTATATATTTATTCATGGTATTTCTAGTTTTCTTTTGTTATTAAAATGTTTCATTGGCTAGGTGGTGGCGCATGCCTTTAATCCCAGCACTTGGGAGGCAGAAGCAGGTGGATCTCTGAGTTTGAGGCTAGCCTGTTCCAGGACAGCCAGAGGTACACAGAGAAACCCTGTCTTAAAAAACAAAACAAAAGTTTTATTGAAGCTGGGTATTGATGGCACATGCCTTTAGTCCCAGCACTTGGGAGGCAGAGGTAGGTTGAAGCCAGCCTGGTCTACAGAGTGAGTACTAGGAGAGCTAGTGCTCCACACAGATAACCCTGTCTAAGAAAAAAAAATTCATTGAACCAACTTATGTAGGAATCTTTTTTCTTCTTTTTCTAAAATGTATGAATCTTTATGAATTATTTTAATATAGTTTCCTAGTTGGCAAAGAATGGAACCTTGTATAATTGTGTGTGTGTACACGTACTTACACTCTTCATTTGCTTTGAGATAGAATGTCTGTTAATTTGTTTTGTTTTGTTTTGATACAAGCAAAAATCATCTAAGAAGAGGGAACTTGAGTTGAGAAAATGCTCCTATTAAGAGTGGTCTATGGGCAAACCCGTGGGACATTCTTGAATGATGATTGATGTGGAAAGGCCCAGTTCACTGTAGGCAGTGCCATCCCTGGGCAGTGGTTCTGGGGTTTATAAGAAAGCAGGCTAAGTAAGTCAGTAAGTAAGAGAGCAAGCCAGTAAGCAGCATTCATTCATGGCTTCTGCTTCAGTTCTTGCCTCCAAGTTCTGCCTTGAGTCTTGCCATAGCTTCACTCAATGGACTGTGACCTGGACTATGTAAGCCAAACAAACCCTCTGTTCTCCAAGTTGCTTTTGTTCATGGTCTTTATCAGAGCAATAGAGATAACTTAAGACAGGGTGTTGTGCCAGTGCCTCCTGAGTACTGGGTTACAGGAATATCACACCATGCCTGGTGACTTAGTTTTGTTTCTGGTTACTGTGATAGAACACCCGGACAGGAACAACGTGAGGGAGAAAGGGTTCGTTTGGCTCACAGTTCAGGGTTACAGTCCATCACTGTGGAAGTCTGGGAAGCAGCTGTTCACGTCACACCCACAGTCAAGGCCGGAGAGCAGTGAACTAATGCTGTCTGCTAGTGCTCAGCTCCTTTGTCAATCTTAAAAAATTACGTGTTTGTATGTGGAGTGGACATGTGTACATGTACCGGGGTATAGACCTGAAGAGGGGGTTAGAGTCCCTAGAGCTGGAGTAACAGGTGGTTCTGAGCTGTCTGACATGAGTCAGGCTGGGAACTGAACTCTGGTCCTCTGTGTGAACCAGTTCTCCAGCTGCTGAGTTCTCCAGCTGTCTGCTGCCGCTCACCCTGGGGAGTTGGTTCCACATCAGCACAATCAAGAAAATTCCCACAGACATGTTCTTAGGCCAGCCTAATCGAGACAGTCTCACTGAGATTCCCTCTCCAGATGACTCTGTGTTAGGTATTAACCACGCCTGATTGTTTGCCTGACTTGTTTCATATTATGTTTGTTCTCCAGAAAGATTATACCAGTTTATATTTTGACCAGGGACAGGGGAGTGCTTCATCGCTGGATTCTAACTGGAAGATGCATAGTAATACCTCTCTTTTCTTCTCGCAGCCATGGCAATGACAGGTTCAACACCTTGCTCATCCATGAGTAATCATACGAAGGAAAGGGTGACAATGACCAAAGTGACACTGGAGAATTTTTATAGCAACCTGATTGCTCAACATGAAGAACGAGAAATGAGGTAAAGAATTCTGTTGGAAAACATGGTATTTGGGGCTGTGGATGTTTCTCAGTGGTAGAGTGCCTACCTGTTGTATACAAGGCAAAAACAAAACAAAGATGAAGAGCTGGTGGTTACATGTTATAGCATGTGTTGTTGTACACAAAAGGAGGTCAGGGTAGCAGCAGCCATGTTATATTGCCCATCTACTGCAGTGGAGTGGCAGTGTGACAGATTTCCAGATCCTTTCTAGAGATGGCTCAGAGGTTAAGAACATTGACTGCTCTTCCGGAGGTCCTGAGTTCAATTCCCAGCAACCACATGGTGGCTTCCAACCATCTGTAATGAGATCTAGTGCCCTCTTCTGGCATGCAGGCAGAATACTATGTACATAATCAATCAGTCAATCAGTCAGTCTTAAAAAAATAAAGCTGTATCATCTACTGGTCAATAACTCAGAAGTCTGTTGCATTATAAAAAGAAATAATTTGGTCATATCACTTAGATTCATCATTAAAGCAGGGTGATTTAGTAAACTCCTTGGGAGTTGAATCCTGCCTTAGGAGTAGCAGCTGTATAAGGCTGGAACTAGTTCCTAAGGTCTTTCTGCTTGACAGCTCACTCACTAGCAAGGTGGGGATGATGCTGTTTGTCTTGAAGGATTAGTCTAACATGTGAGCACTTGCCATTCTAAAGACTTAGTTAATAGTGATGGTGATAGCTGTTTTGTTTTATTGTAAAAAACAAATACCCCAAAACCTATTAGGTGTTACTATGTAGCCCTGGCTGTCCTGGAACTTACTATGTAGACTAGGTTGGGCTCGAACTCACAGAGATCCACCTGCCTCTGCCTCTGCCTCTGCCTCTGCCTCTGCCTCTGCCTCCTGAGTGCTGGGATTAAAGGCATGCACCACCACCCTCAGCTTTGCCTCCCAATTTAAAATATTGTCTTGACTTCAGGAGTTCATTTTAATTTAATTTAATTTTTTGAGACTGGGTTTCTCTGAGTAGCCCTAGCTTTCCTGGAACTCACTCTGTAGACCAGGCTGACCTTGAACTCAGAGATCCACCTGCTTTCTGAGTGCTGGGAGTAAAGGTGTGCGCCTTCACTGCCTGGAGCCTGTTTTTGAGTCATATAGACATTCTCTGTTCTGGGACTTTTGTAGGCTTAGCCTCTCCGATTTAGTTCCGTGACCCATAATAAATTAATGTGTGACTAGGGGTTTGTACATGCTGTGGCACGTAGTGGAAATCCAAGGACAGCTTTCGGGACTCAGTGCTTTCTTTTCATCTTCACATGGACTCTGGGCTCAAGTTCAGGTTGTCCATCTTTTACAGCAGACACCCTACCCACTGAGCTATCTTGTCCTCCCCTCAGAGTGCATTTTATTAGGTGAAATGTGAGGTGTCACTTTTTTCTTTTGGATTTACAGTTATTTCCTCTATAAGATTGTTTTGGACACTGTAAGTTCTTCACAGTTTCTTATAAATGTAGTCAGCTTGTCAGCATATCTAGAAAATGCAGTGGTTAAAATTGGAATTATATTGAATCTGTAGGTCAGTTTGGGATGATTAACGTTGTAACAATGCTGAAACTTCCGGTATACTGACATCACATGTTTCTTCACTTTATAAGTCTCCCTTAGAGGCTAGACAGATGGCTAAGGGTTTAAGAGCACTTGTTGCTCTTGCAGAAGACCGGTGTTCAGTTCTCAGCACCAATATGGGGGCTAACCATCTAAAACTTCAGTTTTAAAGGATCCAGCTCCCTTTTCAGGTCTTCATGGGCACTGCATGCACACAGTGCACAGACATTTGTGCAGGCAAAACACCCATGAACATCACATAAAATAAATCTTATTTATTTATTTATTTATCCATCCATCCATTCATTCATTCATTCATTCATTCATTCATTCATTCATTTTAAGACAAGCTCTCTATGTAGTCCTGGCTGTCCTGGAACTCTCTCTGTAGACCAGGCTGGTCTTGAACTCACAATTCGCCTACCTCTGCCTCCTAAGTGCTGGGATTAAAGGTTTGCACCAGTATCCGGTTTATTTTATTTTTTTTAGCCTTGGCTTGCCTCTTGCCAACCCTGTCTCAGCTTCCAGAGTGCTGATATTATAGGAATGAGCTATCACATCCGGCTAAGGTTTTGCTTTAAACAAAAGACTTACTGCATGGAGAGATATGTCGAAACTCTGGAGATAAAAGAACGAAAAAACTTATTTGGGAATTGCTTCTTGTATACAAGTAAAATAGGAGAAATTTGAGCCAATTCATGGAAATACTATGGCAAGGTAGCTTGAGAACAGTTCATTTTCTGGGCATAGTGGCCACTTGGGAGATTGAGGTAAGAGGATCAGGAACTCAAGGACAGCCTCGCCTAAATGCTGAGGCTGTCTGGGCTGTACGCCACCCTGTCTTAAGATACCAACAACGCAAGAGCTAGCCCTCAAGTGTAGTGTGTCACACCGTGCTCCAGTGTGCTTCCTAGTTTCCTGGGTGCCCCGGCAGACCGAGCGCGTTCTGTAGACCCTGCAGGGTGTTTGCCTTCTTTAGCCCTTAGCCTCTAGTCTGCGTCTCTAGAACAGTGGCCTCTCCGGTGTACACCCAGAGTACTCAGTAAGTATTGGTAATTACCTAGTCATGAAAAAGAATGGCTTGGGTAATTTATAGCCGTCAAATTAAAACCAAGGAAACAGACATTTCCTCTGACAAAATATTGTGTATTTTTTTCTTCCTGAAGACTGTTGTGGATTAACTAAAACCACAGACCTAACTTACTGCATAATAATGGTTGTCCTTTCCCTGAAGTGAAGGTGTGTACTTCACTAAGAGTGCACACATCCCACGATGACTTTCACAGGTCGTCTCACCCAGGACCTGGCAGTGTAGGTCAGTGGTACAGCACTTGTTCAGTGTGTGCAAGGCTTGCAGTTCAACCCCCAGGACTGAAAGAGAAGAGGAGGAAGAACAAAAGGAAGAGGAAAAGTGGAGAGAAGAGCAGCAACTGTTCTTTTAGGTTTTTTTGTTTTGTCTCAAAAGACAGGGTTTCTCTGTGTAGACTTGGTTGTCCTGGAACTTGCATGTAGACCTCTGCCTCCCGAGTGCTGGAGTTAAAGGCGTGTGCCACCACTGCCTGGCTTCTCTTAGGTTTTCTTAACTCTGCAGTGTTCGTGTGATCTGAAATTCGGTAGAACATGGATGATGATTAGTGACCCAGGGTCAGTTTTATTTAAATCCCAGGATGGGGAGTCCAGCCCTTCTAATGGTCTCCACTAACTACGTGTCAGTCAAACTAGAGTAGAGGACCAAAGGACTAATAGGGTGAATTTTTCAACAATGTGTACTATTAACTTTTAGGGTTTTTCTTAGGCATTTCTCATTGATGATCACAGAGATATAATTGTGTTATTTTTATATTATTTGTCTTGTTTTTATCTGTCTCATCCACAGAAATCTCAAATGTATTTGTTCAGCTCTTGTAGAGTTAACCAGCCCTCTTGTATCTCAGTTACCTTTGAATGGGGCTATGCCAGGAAGGGAGCCTAGTTAGGTATAAAGGGAGCAAGTTACAAGTAGTCGTCATGAATGTATCCGCACACTGTTGTGTGTTTGAGCTCTTTAAGAAGTACCGGAGAGGTGTTGGAGAGTTAAGTGGTTAAGAGCACTGACTGCTCTTATAGAGGACCTGGGTGTGGATCCTAGCATCCACACGGTGGTTCATAACCATCTGTTATCTTCCAGGGATCTGGCATTTTCTTTTGATCTCTGTGGGCACCAGGCACGTATGTGGTGCACAAACATACATGCAAGCCAAACACTTAACACTCATACACATAAAATAAATCTAAAAATTTTCATAATACCTTAAAGAGATTATCTGTGTATAAAGCACTATTTGTATTGGAGATATGTGCTCCCTCCCTTCAAGAAGTGTGCAGTCTCCTACAGGAGTGAGCACACATGTGAATACCTGGAGTGCATGGGCGACGTGTCCGGGATGTAGTTGAGCTGGTCTCTGCCCGGGAAAGTGGTCTGGACTCTTCCGGAGTTCTGGCTGGAACACTGCGCTTGAGGGAAGAATGACTCACATGAAGGGTGAGGAAACTCACTAACCTGGCACTGCCACATGTTAGACCTTTGCCTATAACCTCTCTGAACTCTCAGTTGTTTTCAGAAAAACATCTAGTCTTCATGTAATGTCTGATGTGCCGCATCAGCTACTGTAGACTGTATGCTCTCACGTACATTTAAAAAAAATAAATTTAATGCAGATGGCTGTTTTGTTTGCATGCATGTCTGTGTACCACTTGCCATTGGATGTCTGGTGCTGCCTGCGAGGTCAGAGGAGGACGTCATATCCCCAGGAACTGGACTGACAGACAGTTGTGAACTGCAGTGCTGGGAACTGAACCTGGGTCTTCTAGAAGAGCAGTCAGTGCTCTTAACCGCTGAGCCCTACCCCAGCCCTGCTCTCTGCTTCTGTTCTGTGCACGTCGCCTGCTTGTCTGAATTACTGGGATGGTGGAGGGTCCAGCCTGTGTACTTTCCTTTCTCTCGCTGATAAATGGGGGCTCTGTAGAGTTGGTTATAGGGAAATTTTACTTGACTAGTTCAGTTTTATCAACTCACTATGAGGCTGTAGTTGAAAAAAATCTTTGGGTGGATCCTGGGGTAGAACAAGATGTTCTAAAGAAGAAGAAAATAATTCTTAATTCTTAGATGCATATTCTCTCTCTGTCTCTGTCTCTCTCTCTCTGTGTGTGTTTCTTAAATTTGAGATAACAGTCTTTAAGCTCAGGCTGGTCTTGAACTTACTGTGAGCTGCGACTGGCTCTGAACTCCTGATCCTCCTCCTCTCACCTCCTAAGTGCTGGTGTTACAGGTGGGTGCTACCCTGCCTGACTTCTTTAGTATCTTATATAGTCTTTTTAAAAATGTAGATTGCAGGGCAGTAGGGGCACACGCCTTTAATCCCAGCACTCGGAAGGCAGAGGCAGATGGATCTCTGGGAGTTCGAGGCCAGCCTGGGCTACAGAGTGAGATCCAGGACAGCCAGGGCTACACAGAGAGACCTTCTCTCAAAAAACCAAACCAATCCAAAACAAAACAAAAAAAAGGAAAATTGTGTTTCATGACCTTTTTACCTAAATGAATACTTTCTTTTCTTTTCCTAAATGAATACTTACAAGTGGCTAACAATCATGTTCATATAGGCTTGTCAGAATAAAATAGTAGTTTTTATATATATGTATTGTTTCTTTCAGACAAAAGAAGTTAGAAAAAGTGATGGAAGAAGAAGGTCTAAAGGATGAAGAGGTAATTTACATGGGAGTCTGTCTTGGGCTCCAGTGTGAAAGGTTGTGCTTTCTCCATCCAGTTAGCTTTGGTGCCAGAGAAGCGTTTGGCTCAGTGACAGGAATTTGAGAGATGGCATGCTTTTGGACTTAGTTATTATGCAGAGGAAGAAGTTAATTACTCAGGGGAGGGAGGTATCTCTACTCACAGTTACGATAATTAATTAGCCTTAGAATTCTAAGAAAAGATGAAATTAGCAAAACTAAATTAAAATTTAAAAGAACAAGGTGAGCATTCTTACAAAGTTCATGGTGTTTCATATCTGTAATCCCAGAACTTGGAAATTGAGGCAGGAGGATCACTGAAAGACAGGCCAACCTGCACTAAGTAAGTTCCGTAAATGAATGAGTGAATGAATGAATGAATTTACTGAAAAGGCTCCATAGCAGTAAGGTCCATTTCTGATGTCATTATCAAAGCAAAATATTATCTCAAATCAGCCTGTCTGTACACTGCCCACATACATGAGGCAAAAATACACCCAATAAGTAATGATGCGGGGTTGGGGAGATGGCTCAGAGGTTAAGAGCACCGACTGCTCTTCCAGAGGTCCTGAGTTCAATTCCCAGCACCCACATGGTGGCTCACAACCATCTATAATGAGATCTGGCACCCTCTTCTGTATACATAATAAATAAATAAATATTTTTTTTCCCATACATCCAACATATAATGTCATAGGATATACATTACCATTTCAAAACGTAGGGAAGGGAGCATAGTGAGGAAATATTGCACCAAAGCAAGACTGAAACCATCTGGGCAAACTCTAAACTCTGCATCTCTTTGTCTGATGTCAGAATGCTCTTTAGGTCTCCAATGCTGTTCAGCTTTGTTGACTGCAACTCACTTCTTTCTCTTGGGCTGGTGCCACTCATGGTTAGCAGCTCCCCTGGACAGGTATCCCAGAACTCTGGCATAAATAAATAAATAAATCTAAAAAAAAAAAAAAAAAAAAAAAAAAAAAAGCACTGACTGTTCTTCCAGGTCCTGAGTTCAATTCCCAGTAACTACTTCGTGGCTCGCCACCATCTGTAATGAGGTCTGGTGCCCTCTTCTGGCCTGCAGGCCGACATGCAGGCAGAACACTGTATACATAATAAATTAAAAAACAAAAAAGAACCTTAAAACAAAACAAAACAAAACAAAAAAAAAAAAAAAAACAAACAGGGATGATGTAGGTAACCAAACAGCACTGGAAATGCCTTCAGAGATCCGAGTGACACAATCCAGAACAGTGATAGCAAATGCCCAACACATACAGGAAAAGCAGATGACAAATAGTGGTATGCACAGGTCCCTGAGGAGCCAGAAAAACACATTTAACCTGAGAAAGGGCCCAAGGAAAATAAGTTGTCTCTCTTCATTAGAACTATAACAGTGGACTGTTCAATGGTTGAGTTGAAGTTCTCAGACCCCCTTCAGTGTGGCTTGTATCTGATGGCCAGTGAAGGGAGGAGGACCCATGAAAGGAGGCTTGTGTGATGGGGTTGTGTGTGAGAAGATTATGCATAGACGAGTGTGGCCCTGCTCCCAGCTGCAGAAGTCAGATAGGACTTGGTTTCAGAGTTCCAGAATTTCAATTTCCTTCCTTTCCTTTGTTTAAACATTAGAAACGACTCAGGAGATCAGCACATGCTCGGAAGGAAACAGAGTTTCTTCGATTAAAGAGAACAAGGCTTGGATTGGAAGATTTTGAGTCTTTAAAAGTCATAGGCCGAGGAGCATTTGGTGAGGTAAAAAAATCCCAGAGCATCACAGCTGCCGACTTCGTAGGAGCTCCCACTTGTGGACACAGCTTGAAATACACAAATATGTGGGGTTCAGTGTGCAGGCGTGCAGGGCACACGCGCGCGCGCGCGCACACACACACACACACACACACACACACACACACCCCATTCATTGTCTCAGACCACTTCTCTGTCTTGTCAGAGGTGACATTGGCTCTTTGGTTTTTTATTTTTAGATTTTTTTTGAGGCAGGGTTTCTGTCCTGGAACTCACTCTGTAGACCAGGCTGGCCTGGAACTCACAGAGCTCTGCCTGGCTTTGCTTCTTGAGAAGGCATGTGCCACCAACACCTAGCTGGTACTTTATTTTCTTTTTTTGAACTGAGTCACAGTATGTAGCCAAAGTTAGCATCAACTATATGATCCCCCTGCCTTGGGCCCCAGAGTGTTGGGGTTACAGGCATGTACCACTGTGCTTAGTTAGATCATGATGTTAGGATCCTTTGAAGGATATCAGTATATCAACAGTTCTCCTGTAATCATGACAGTAGCCATTTTATAGATGGTGTCTGTAAATGAAGACCCTGAAGAAGCTCACTGTCACGTGGCTGCTGAGCACCGAGACAGACTGAGCAGAGCCTGCTGCTTTAAAGCTGTTGCTTTCCCAGTACCACAGTGCTGCTGCAGAGAGACCCTGTTTCTCTCTCTCTCTCTTTTTTTTTCCCTGAGACAGGGTTTTTTTTTGTGTAGCCCTGGCTGTCCTGGAGCTCACTTTGTAGACCAGGCTGGCCTCGAACTCACAGAGATCCTCCTGCCTCTGCCTCCTGAGTGCTGATGTTAAAGACGTGTGCTACCACCACCTGGCTATTGTTCTTGTTTGTTTTTTAACTTTTAGACATTTTCTCCATAAATAAGCTTTTACTTTCATGGTTTGTTGTTTTGTTTTTTGACAAAGGGTCACACCATCGTCCAGACTACCTGCAAACTGATGGCAGCTCTGTCTCGGCCTCTTGAGCACTAAGATTACTGTACTCAAGTACAAGTAGACCTGATGTGTTGTTTTCATTTTAAATGTTATGATTATTACTTAGACTTTCCAAGACGACCGGCTGATTTTTGTCATGGGTATAACTAGGCCTTCAATTTACAACTGAAGGCTTTGAAATTAGTTTGGTCAACTAGGAGCCAAAGCATTCAGTTGCAGAGGTAGTTGAAGGTCTTTCCAGCATTTGCATCATTTATAACATTAAAAGTATTGTCTGTTTTTTTGCTAGTTATTGAACATTGCTTAAATTCAAATTATAATGTTTTTCTAGTGTAAATAGTAGTTGTGAAGTCCCGGGTCAGATCCCCAGTGCTGGAAATACAAATCCTCAGCTTGGTAGTGTGAACTCGACCTAGCAGTACTTTTGTGACCTTCCAGGTGCGGCTCGTTCAGAAGAAAGACACGGGGCATGTGTATGCGATGAAAATCCTGCGCAAAGCAGACATGCTCGAGAAGGAGCAGGTAATGTTCAGCGGGAGCTGCCGTCTTTCAGCTTGCGGATTTGTTGCCCAAGTTATTCTTTTTGCTTAGTTCTGTTTACTTTATTATAGTTTTCTCTAGTTAGTTCTCTTATGTATATTAGACATGTGATCCTACTTTTTCTCCCCAAAAGATGCACTTACACGTTTAAAAATACAAATAATGCCCGTGAGCAGTGAATAATACTCTACAGTGGAGGCTGTAGAGGAAGCTTTGGCGCTCCCAGCTGTCACAGCTGCACTCTTTTGAGGTCACACTTCGTATGATGGGCGTTTCTTACGAATCCTGAGAAAGAACAAGATTTTTGTACTCATTGGGTGGAGAGGTAGAACTCAGATTGTCAGAATTTGCTGTGCTCTTTATACCTAAACTGAAGATGGGCCTTCTGTGTGGCTCCCCTGTGCTAAGAGAGGCCACCTTGCCAGTTTCTGAATTAACTTGGGAAATATAAATGGCAGAGCAATGGAAAGTTTCCTTTAATGGTTAGGAACACTCTCTTGGACCCTGTAGTGAAGCTTAGTGGTGAGTGCTTGCCTGTGGTGTGCACAGCCCTGGGTTCCCTCCCTACTAACACACCACCCTACCAAATAAGGACTGGAGCTCACATTGAAAATAAAATAGATGTGAGATACATACTTAATGCAAATAAGTAAGGTTGAATATTCCATAAGATTTAAATATTTGATAGCTTATCCTTTTAAAAGTAGGAGTGTAGACCTTCTGTGGCTCTGGTATAGCTTAGCTGGCTGCCCAGAAACAGGTAGCAGTGGGTGATGCTGTAGAATTCCAGTGTAAGGTCAGAGGTCTTGTGCCAGGCCAAACTCTCCGTTTGGAGCCCAGCAGCAAGGACAGAGACTGGCCCTCATCTAGTCTGTCTGCCACTGAAGGAGTAGAATCATAGAGTCTTTCCTGCCTATATTTTGAGTGCCACCTCAAAATTGAGGAGTTTGGGGGCTGGAGAGATGGTTCAGTGGTTAAAAGCGCTGGCTGCTTTTCCGAGGATCTGGATTCAATTCCTAATACCCTCATGGGTTGCTCACAAGTCTATAATTCTAGTCTCGGGGAGTCGGACACCCTCTACTGGCCTTTTGGGGCACTGCATGCACATGGTACTCAGACTATCCATGTAGACCAAACAGCCATACACATAATGATTAGTTAGTCATCTTATTTTATTTTTCACATTCTCCTCGGAAGCCGTGGAATCTTGATTCCAGTTGAAAGCAGGTCGTTAGCGGCTCTTCAGATATTATTGCAGTTTAAACAAACACCAACTTCATGAAAGTCCGTTAGAGCCCTGTTTCCATGTTACCTAGAGGACAGTGCAGGTACTGACGGGAGGGAGCACCAGTTAATCTCAGTGACGGAAACAGTTAACTGTTAATTAGTCAGGACCTCTGTAACCATGAGTAAGTTCTACAGTGTGTATTTCCTGGAACCGTAGCCAGCACTCAAAGCTTGTGTCAGTTGGTCAGCAGTCAGAGAGTCACAGTGGGGCTGGGGAGAGGTGCGGAGTGGGGGTGCTTGCTGATAACTAAGTCTGGGGACCCGACAGTTGTCAGGTGGGTCCAGAGTGGGGACGAGAACTGATTCCTGGACACTGTCCTCTGACCTCCACTCATACACAAGACACACATGGATACAAAACAAAATACTTGATTAACAATTAGGAAAAGGAGCATGGTGGCACACCCCTTTAGTTCCAGCACTCGGGAGGCAGAGGCAGGAGGATCTCTATGAGTTCGAGGCCAGCCTGGGCTACATAGTGGGTTCTAGGACAGCCAGAGCTATGTAGAGAGATCTTGTCTTCAAAAAAAAAAAACCAGTTAGAAAAAGGGAACGTTACTAAGTACGTACATCATGACTGGAAGCTCCACATAGCAGGTGATGTAAACAGAAGTTATAAAATCTTTTCTCAAATATTACCTTTTCTTCAAGGTTAATATCTATAATTTTCTTAATGAAAGTAAATATTAATTAGAATTTTAAAATAATGCATTAATTGGAACATTAACTTAATTATTCAGGTCACCTTAGTTGATGGACTCAGTTCTGTCCTTTGATCTCAGTGTGTGGCCAGCTAAGTCCTGAAAGCACTCAGTGCTTATGCTAGGTAAGTGTGAGAGGTAGGCCAGCACAGCTCTGTCCTCAATTTTGGGTAGCGCTGATACTGTTTTCGACTGAGAATCTAAGTTGTCATGTTGTAGGTACTGTTGGTTTCCATTTCTGAACTGAGCAGGGTTGATCACTACCTGTTGAGCTCAGGTTATTATTCTGCCCCACACAGGGGATGCTTCTGTTACCTGGAAACATTTAGAAAGAGAAGACAGGAGCATTAGCTAGGCTCGTCAGGTCCCTTCAGTGGGGTCGATGCGGTTGCACTGCTGTGGAAGGACAAGGCTGGCTGGCATGTCAGCTTCTTTAGTGCCTCAGCTGTTACGGCCAGGAGAGAACCTTCGAGTGTGAGCTGCACCTCTGCCTCTGTGTTCAGCTGACTCCATTTCTAGAGCTCGTGGCTTCCGGTTCATGTCAGCCTCAGGAAAGAGGGATAAGGGGGACTCCTAGTGGTTAGCTTTCCTCTTAACAAACAGGAAACGTCACAGTCATCATTCTGTCCCCCAAGATGAGCGACAAGTGCTAATACTAATGCCTTCTGTTTTCCTTGAATCTTTGTAGTAGGTAGGGACCCAAGAGAGCAGAGGTCATGCTCTGCTGGCCTCATAGTGACAAGGCCATTATTGGTAGATCGAAGGTCAGCAAGCAGCAGTAAACTTTCACAAGCTTTTCCTGTTTCAGCAAGGCAAGGTAGAGGTTGGGCTGGTTTTGTGGTTTCATAGCACTGTTCTTACTTCCATGTGCCAGAAACAACACTTAACACAAACCTAAGGATTTTCACACATTGAAGCTAGAGTTCCCCAAAGAGCCATGTTCCTGTAGACTGGAAATTCAGATATGCCAATTATTATGCCCTCAAGCCCCACGGGGCTTGGGAGAATAGGCAGGTTAGAGAAAAGTCAGGAGATGATAGGATGTGTCTCCCAGTGAGAAATGGAAGAGCATGTGGTCCTACTGAAGATATCCTACCAAAACGAGCAGTGTGTAAGCATTGTATTAGATAGAACCACAGAACTGCCAGTTTGTGAATCTTCAGGCATCTTTGACTTTGGAACATATTGTAAAAACTTAAGATCAAACTTTTATCACAGGCTTGGACTGACTGTGATGAACTTAGATTTGATTCAGCCCATCTTTGGATCTTGTGACACTTAAAAGAGAAAGGAGGGATGAATTTGAGAATATGTAATAATGGTTTTTGTTACTCTTACATATTTTAAATAATATAAATAATATAAATTTGATATAGTCATCATCATTTTGGAGGGTTTCATGTAGTCGTGGCTGGCCTCAAATTTGTTATGTAGTGGAGGAGGATGGTCACTTGAACTCCTGATCCTCCTCCTCTGTCTCTCAAGTGCTGGATTTATAGCACATACACCTCCTCTCCAGCTTCACATGGTGCTGGGATCAAACCCAGGGCTTCATGCATGCTAGACAAGCCATTTACCAGCTGAGCCACACCCCTGCTCAGAAAGCATTGCATTTGAACAGAATGATGTTACCAGTTTCCCGAAACTGCCTGTAGCTCAGTCTCTTTTTAGCTAGATGTGCAGCAAATGTAGGAAACTAGAAATGCCATGATTTTGAATCTATAACCCAGTAAAAACTTTATTTTTTTTCATGTTGCGGTGTAGTGCACAGAGTGGGCTTAAGTGCTGTGGCACCATGGTATCCTCGAATTGTCACTCAGGGCTCTGTTACTTTGATATCACTGTGAGGGGCACGTAGCGGAGTACTTAGGGAACTTGAACACTTGTGTAGAGTGCTTTTGTAGCATGGGCAAGGTCCTGGGTTCCATCTCAGGCAGAATGAAACCAGACCCAGACAAAAACAAGTTCACCTGGGTAATGTCGACTGAGGTGGGGCTATTTATCCTATGGGATTATTAGAACTGGGGGCTGGGGATGCTGGGAGAGGGCTTGTTCAGTGTTCTCACTACACAAATCAATGTGGCAGTACATGCCTATAATCTTCAGTTGTGGAGATGAAGGCAGGAGGATCTGAGTCCAAGGTAAACCTTGGCTGCATAGTGAGTTCAAAGCCAACATGGAAGATGTGAGACTCTGTCTTAAAAAAAAAAAAAAGATTATTAGGAAAAATTATATATATATATATATATATACACACATATATATAATATATAGCTATATATATAATATATATTACATATATGAATGATAATTTTAACTAATCAGAGGTTTACTTCCTGACATTGCTACAATTGCTTTGCATTGAAACCGTTCATTCATGTTGGCAGTTTTAAAAATGTTTCTTACCAGGTTTCTATTATTGAATTCCTTCAAGTCAAATGTCAGTTTCAAGTTGGTCAGTTTGTGATAGCAGAACTTTTGCTCATCACAGCTAAATACTCAGAACAGTATTTAAATTGTTTAAACAGATATACAGTTTACAGCAGAGCAAGGCTTGTCATTAATCAAATGCGTATACCTCCAGGTTGGCCACATTCGTGCGGAGCGTGACATTCTAGTGGAGGCAGACAGTTTGTGGGTTGTGAAAATGTTCTATAGTTTTCAGGATAAGCTAAACCTCTACCTAATCATGGAGTTCCTGCCTGGAGGTAATTACTTCACAATGAAAGGTCGATTTCCCTTTTGTTCTGTGGTTTTTCTCTCCCATCAACAATTAACCCTTTCTCTACTTGTAACTGCTCACAGAGTCTGTGTCTAGTCTAGATCTGTGAAGGAGGTCAGTGCCCGCCTGTGCTGGTGACTCTGAGGTCTTAGCCTTCCTTCACTCCCCATTTCAGATGGATAAGTCTTCCTGTTTCTTTTTCCTCTAAACATGTGCAGACAAAGTAGGGCGCTGTCTGCTTTCCTGCTGACGGGCACCCTGAGTGCTGTTAGCCGATCACAATGAGGCCAGAGACTCTTGCTTCAACCGTTTGCTTTCTTTCTCTGTGATTTATTAGTAAAGAGTGATGTTCTCTTCACCTATATTAATATCTAGAGTCCACTTCTCCTTCCTGAGATTTCAAGCTTAGACAGCTACAGAGTAAGCCAGAGCAGAGCATACCATCTATTTTGGAGACAGTCTCTCCTGGCGAACCAGTGAACTCTAAACAAACAGAAGACAAGTGTTGTTTTTTTTTTCTCTCTCTTTTCTTTGCATTTGTTTATTTATTTATGTGTTTGTTTGTTTTTACATCCCAACCTCAGTTTCCCCTCCCTCCTCTCCTTCCAGTCCCTGTACCTCTGTTTTGTTTTTTAACAAAGCAAATGTAATTTATTGGGACAAAGTGTATTGATCTTGTGACACCCCTTAGTTTATTCCCAGGGTCACCAGTAATTTTTCCTGACAACAGATCAAGATTACAATAGAGTTGGCTGGTAGAATGCCCCTCCCCCTTTGTCTTAAGCATTTATGTGCCAGCTCTTAGGTAGTAAGAAACAGCCTGGCCACCAGCTCCTTACCATGTGTCTCCCTAGCTACTACTGCACTAATTCCTTAGCTTTTCATGTCCCTTGGACCCTGCCCTTTGAACTTGGTGATGCTGGCCTGCACAGCCTGAGCTGGCCTGAGCTCTCCCACCATCTGGGCAAACTCACACGAGTCAGGTCATCTGCTTCCTGCTCTGCTTGGTAGTGAGTGACAGTGCATGGTGACCTTAGGGTGGATTCAGCCACTGTTCCTGGTCTCATAGTGTTCCCAGGAATGCTGAGGACTCACAGTTTTCAAGTCTTGGGCCTTTGTTTAATTTTTGTCCAAGGGAAAAATTCTTGCCAAGAATACAAGAAGAAAAAAAAAGAATTATGAATGAAATGCCCCTCAGAAGGCAGCATGAGACTCCGAGGTTGGAGGTCTCTTTTCCTTGTTCCCTGCTGTAAGTAGCTCTACATGAGGTAGACACTGAACCTTCCTGTCTCTCTTAGCTTTTTAGCTACTTGACATACTTTCTTTGCTTTTGTTTAATTGCTGGATTTTAGGGTATGAATCTTTTTTCTCTTGCTTTTACCTTGCAGGAAACTAAGGAGCTTATCATTAGATTAACAGTTCTGCAATGGATAGTGGCGTCCATTTAAGTACTCTAATAAGATGTTAGGAGAAGGCCCTGGTGGTCTTGAGAATGGCCAGTGTGCTCGCCTGTCAGGCAGTTAGTCTCCAGTGGAGAGTAGTGGGTTCAGCATTTGCTGACTGATGCTCAGCTGCCTCACAGGCCCCTTCCTCTTAGTTTGCCTCTCTGTGTTAGTGGAAAACCTTGTTTTCAGTCTCCCTAAAGATTTATATTTTATTTGGCATTTCAATTTAATGACAGCAATTCAGCCTGTATGGAATTGCCATTGCCTCTAGATACAGACAACTTTACAGATACTGGAGCAAACATAAAAGTAAAGTAGGTCACTCACTGGGCAGTGGTGGGCACGTCTTTAGTCCTAGCACTCAGGAGGCAGAGGCAGGTGGATCTCTGTGAGTTCAAGGCCAGCCTGGGCTACAGAGTGAGTTCTAGGACAGCCAGGGCTACACACAGAGAAACCCTGTCTCGGAAAAAAAAAAAACAAAAAAACAAAAAAAAGAAACAGTAAAGTAGGATTTTCCCTCAAGTCCAAAATACTGTTGTAAGCAAATACACTGTTAATCATGGGAGAAATTCTCACTTCTCTGAAGAGGAAAATTAAATCATAGCATAGTAGTCATCATTACCTAGCTTAGGTACAAGATGGTATTTTTCTCTGTGACTGTGATTTTTACCCTTAAGTATTAGAAACCTCTTGCTGTTTCTTCCCATGTCAGCACTGCGGGTCAGTCTCTGGGACACAGCACAGTTGGGTTTAGTTGTCTTGTATCTGAAATTGGTTCTTACTCACATTTTATGTTGTGTGTGTGTGTGTGTGTGTGTGTGTGTGTGTGTGTGTGTACATGCATTGTGTGTGTATGCTGGTGGCTTTGTATCTTTCTGCTTCCAGGCGACATGATGACCTTATTGATGAAAAAGGATACTCTGACAGAAGAGGAGACTCAGTTTTACATAGCAGAAACAGTATTAGCCATAGACTCCATTCACCAGCTGGGATTCATCCATAGAGACATCAAACCAGACAACCTTCTCTTGGACAGCAAGGTATGTGGGGGCGTAGCACCCTGACCAGTGTGTCTGCTGAGCTCGGCAGCCTGGCTGCAGTGTCTGTGTACATGCAGTGCTGATAGGGGACAGCGATCGATCCACCTTGTGTGGTTTTCTCCTTTTTATAGGACGCGGGGGTGGGGGGTGGGTGGGGGGGTGAGACAGAGTTTCTCCGTGTAGCCCTGGCCATATTGGAATTTGCTCTGTTGACCAGGCTGGCCTCAGACTTAGAGATCCACCCGCTCTGCCTCCCAAATGCTGGGATTAAAGACATGCGCCACCATACCCAGCTGTTTGAGTAGTTTGTTGTTCTGTGTTTTTCATTGTAGTAAGATGGGTGGGGAGCAGTATGTTGACTAGAGGTGTAATGGATGCAGGAAGGACCAGAAGATAATTTTCTCCCTATCCAAGAGTATTTGCCCATCCATCACCGTGTTTCTTCTTTCCTCACAGGGCCATGTGAAACTTTCTGACTTTGGCCTTTGCACAGGCCTGAAGAAAGCACATAGGACAGAATTTTATAGGAACCTGAACCACAGCCTGCCCAGTGACTTCAGTAAGTGCCCTGTTCCTTAACCCAGTGTGTAAGAGTGATTGCCCTGGTAACTAAACTGTGCAGGGAACATGGAAGATCCTCTAGAGCACCATGAGTTCTAGAGAAGAAATGTAGACCTTCCTATATTTTCTGTGCTGCCTGACTAGGCGAGATGAGCGCTTCCAGTTGTGCTACGGCAGATGTTGGAAGGACTTCTGGAGAACTCTGCTAGGAAGGTGCTGGTGTGACCTCGGCACAGCCAGGAGTGATGGCATGAGAGCTCTCAGGACAGCTGCAGACTGGGATTATTGCAGGAGTCTAGTGAGGAGACACCAGGGCCACGGCAACTCTTGTATAGGAAAACATTCACTGAGGGGTGGCTTACAGTGCACAGGTGTAGTCCATTATCATTATTGTTGGAGGGATTTGCTCTTCTTTACTCTTTTGGGGGGCCGTCACCCAGCTCCCAAATAAATCACACACAGAGGCTTATTATTTATGAATGCCCAGCCTTAGCTTGGTTTAGTTTCTAGCCAGCTTTCCTTATCTTAAATTATCCCGACTACCTTTTACCTCTGGGCTTTTCCCGTTCTCTGACTTCTGTAAATCTCACTCTTTGTGGCTTGCTATGTAGCTAGGTAGCTGGCCCCTGGAATCCTCCTCCTCTGGCTCCTAGATCTTCGATCTCTCCTCCCAGATTTCTCCTTCTATATATCCTCTCTGCCTGCCAGCCTCGCCTATCCTTTCTCCTGCCTTGGCTGTTCAGCTCTTTATTAGAGCATTAGGTGTTTTAGACAGGCACAGTACCACAGCTTCACAGAGTTAAACAAATACAACATACACAAAAGCAACACACCTTAAAATAATATCCTACAACAGTCATCACGGTGGGGAGCATGGAGCCATGCAGGCAGACATGGTGCTGGAGAAGGAGCTGCTGCGTGTTGATATGCAGGCAACAGGAAGTTGACTGCCTCAGTGGACATGGCTTGAGCATATAGGAGACCTCAAAGCCCTCCCCACAGTGACACACTTCCTCCAACAAGCCCACACCCACTCCAACAAAGCCACACCTCCTAATAGTGCCATTCCTTTTGGGGGGCCATTTTCTTTCCAACCCCCACACCAGGTGTTCTTTTCCACCTGAGCAGCAGCAGGGCATGGAAGGAAGAGTGTGTAGTAAAATCACAGTTGAGGCCTGGGGAGACGGCTCTGGGGGTGTAGTGCTTGCCCTGCGTCCAGGAAGACCCAAGTTTGACTCCTAAAATGCATAGAAAAAGCTAAGCGCAAAGGTACCTGGCTGTAACTCAGCACTGAGGGGTGAGGACAGGAGGACTCCCTGGGGCCAGTGAGAGACCCTGCCTCAGAAACAGAAGTAAGAGAAAAAAAAGTAAAAGAAGAAAAGAAAGATGGATGGCATCTAAGGAATGATACCTGTGTTCCTCGGGCCTCAAACATAGATGGGTACGGGACACACCTGCACATGCACAGACTCAAACACACAAATCCTAGTTCATCCTAGAAAACACAGAGTGCACCCTAACCCCAGGAGTCTACTTGCTGCTCTTGCAACTTTGATTGTAAGTTTTAGAAATTGTGAGTGTTGGAGGTCAGCATGCGTGGGTCAAACCCATCTGCAGATTCAGAGTGAGTTGATGTGGATTTTCTGGAATGCTACAAACTGGATCTGAATAAGTGTGAAAACTGAACATAACATATAGAGCTGTGAGAGATGAGGAGAATCATCTGAGTGTACTACGTGTATATGGGAGGGGACCACAAAACAAAGTGAGCAGAGAGAGCGTTGTTGTGACTCAGTAGTACACTGCTTGCCTGGCCTGCAGACAGCCTGCATTCCTTCAACAGTACCACCACCAAAACCCCAGACAGACAAAAAAGCGCATACATCACAGTGGGTACACACTCGAGTTTCTTTCTCTGCAGTTCTGTGAAGGCCTGGCTCTTCTCTCTGGCCACATGAGTCACATGAAACGGTTGACAACTCCCACTGTGACTCTGGGAGTGCTGTGTCTAGAGCTTTGTGTTTGGGGTGTAGAAATGAATGGAAAATGAGTCACCAGAGTTGAATTGGCTTTGTTTGTTTCCCTTATTTTGGTGCTTTGAGATGGGGGTCTCTATGTATCCCAGGCTGGCCTGGAACTCACAGAGATCTCCCTTCCTCTGCCTCCCATTGCCGCGCCTGACTTCACTCAGGGAGTTTAGTGAGTGTGTGGTATGACTAGTACCAGGCTCCCAAAGTACTAAGCATTCTTTTCTGAATTTTGATTAGGACTTGATTTTTCTACTTTTAGCTTTCCAGAACATGAATTCCAAAAGGAAAGCGGAGACCTGGAAAAGAAACAGACGCCAGCTAGTAAGTAATATTGGAGGCTTCTAAAAATATGACAAACCAGTCTGACTAATTTTGACAATGAATACAAATGGGCTGGAGATGTAGCTCAGTAACAGTGCTTGCCTGGCGTGCACAAGGCCCTGGGTCCTGTCCCCAGTACCAGCTATCACCAAGTGAACAAAAACAAAAACCAGAAGGCACGTCTATGTCCAGTTAATAAACGTCTGAGCATCTCCCTTGAGTGTAATCCTTCAGCAGCGGCACTGTCACTGGCCTGGTGGCCTCCAAAGGAGTTCTGTGAGGGGCAGGTAACATTAGGCTGCAGTTAGTGAGTTTTCGGGAGGGGACTTCATCCCGGCCTTCCAATAGGTACAGTTCCTTTCTTCCTGTCCTCCCTTCTAAGGTAGAAAGGGTTCAGTTAAGCTGGGGACCTCAAGGTAAGGCAAGTGTAAACCTCTGCTTTGAGTATTTAAGGCATTGTCTATTTACTAATTAATTTATTTATTTTTTTATTTATTTATTTTTTGGTTTTTCGAGACAGGGTTTCTCTGTGTAGCTTTGCGCCTTTCCTGGAACTCACTTGGTAGCCCAGGCTGGCCTCGAACTCACAGAGATCCGCCTGGCTCTGCTTCCTGAGTGCTGGGATTAAAGGCGTGCGCCGCCGCCGCCGCCGCCGCCGCCGCCGCCGCCGCCGCCACCCGGCATTATTAATTTATTTTGATATAAAGTCTCCTATAGTCTAGGCTGGCTTAGGATTCATTATTTAGCTAAGGCTGACCTTGGACCCCCCCCCCCCCCCAGTCGTCTTGATTCCACCAACATAGTAGGATTATGGATGTATTTTCAGGAAGTATCTCTCAAACTTGTTAAGATGCTGATCCCGTTAGGCAAGTGAGCACTCCTGTTCATCTGCCTTACCTTTTCTTACATTGTGGTAATCAGAATTAGAGAGTTTTTAATTTTATAAGTGTTTGACTAGGTCCACATTTAAAATTGTGCCCCATTGGAGCTGAGAAATGGCTCAGTGGTTAAGAGCACTGGCTGTTCTTTCAGAGGTTCTAAGTTCAATTCCCAGTATCCACAAGGCTGTGCACAAACATTTATAATGGGATCTGATGCCTTCTTCTGGTGTGCAGACATGCATACAAACAAAGCCCTAAATACATACATAAATAAAATTGTGCCCCATAAGCTTCAAAGTAAATAAGTCATTTTACTGCATTTACCTTGATAGTATGTTGAAGGCAATTTAAATAATATGCATTCACCACTGAAATATTACTGTCTAGGAAAACTTCAGTCTTACTTATTTCATTTGTGTGTGCATGAATGCTTCTGTGTATGTAGGTCAGAGGACAACTTGTAGGGATCTTATTCCACTGTGTGGGTCCTGGGACTCAAACTCAGTTCATCAGTCTTGGTGGCAAGTGCTTTTACCAATTGAGCCATCTTGCTAACCAAAACTTTGTGTGTGTGTGTGTGTGTGTGTGTTTTAACCTTTCATTTTTATTTTATGTGTGTGGTTGTTTTGCCTGTATGTATGTCTGCATACCATGTGTGTGCCTGGTATCCTCAGAGGCCTGAAGAGATCATAGGATCCCCTTGAAGGAGTTACAGATGGTTGTGATTCCACTGTGTGGGTTTTAGAATTTAAAACCAGCTCCTTTGCAAGAGCAGCAGTACCCTTAACCACTGGGCCATCCTCCAGTCGCACCAACATTTATTCTTTTTGTTGTTGTTTTTTCTTTCTTTTTTCTTTTTCTTTCTTTCTTTTTTTTTTGGTTTTTCAAGACAGGGTTTCTCTGTGTAGCTTTGCATCTTTCCTGGAACTCGCTCTGTAGACCAGGCTGGCCTCGAACTCACAGAGATCCACCTGCCTCTGCCTCTTGAGTGCTGGGATTAAAGGCGTGGTGCACCACTGCCTAGCCTTTTTTTGTTTTTCAAGACAGGGTTTTTCTGTGTACCTTTGGCTGGCCTGGAACTCACTCTGTAGACCAGGGTGGCCTAGAACTCACAGAGATCCATCTCTGCCTCCTAAGTGCTAGAATTAAAGACACGTGACACCATCACTTGTCCCCCAACATTTATTCCTGGTGGATGATTTCTTGATTTGTTCATGTCTGAAAACTAAACAGGTGCTGTACTTTGCAGCAGCAGTGGTTACATGTGCATGTGTAGAAAGGGTGGCGCTGTGATGGTGCCCACGTGCAGTGATAACTTGGCAGACCTCTGAAGTGCTGGCTTAGACTTTCTTGCTGTGCTTTTACTGACTTGCCTCAAGAGGAAGCAGGTGACAGGTCGCCAGTGGGACAGCGCGCTCAAAGGGACAGAGCTGCACTCACTGAACTTTGGACAAAGGAGGAAAAACATGCATTGGGGAAAGTAGCCTGGGGCTGGAGAGACGGCTCAGTGGTTAAGAGCACTGCTACTCTTCCAGAGGACACGGGTTCCATTCCCAGCACCCACATGGTGGCTCACAACTGTCTGTAACTACAATTCCAGGGGACCTGATATCCTTACATAGGCATACACACAGACAAAATACCAATGCACATAAAAATAAGTATTTATTTAAAGTCTGTTCAACAGGTGATGTAGGATTTTTACCTGCAGTACTGTACTGTACTTTGAAATGATATTAGATTCTTACCTTTTGCCTTGTACAAAAATCAATTCAAAATGGATCAAAGGCCTTTATTTAAAACCTGAAACAAGGGTGGGTATGTTTCAAAATGCCTTTAATTCCAGCACTCAGGAGGCAGAGGCAGGTAGATCTCTGAGTTCAAGGCTAGGTGCTCTACAAAGCAAGTTCTGGGATAGCCAGGGATACATGGAGAAATCTTTCTCAAACAACAACAAAAACCCCTTGAAACTTCTAGAAGAAAATACAGGACATGCCCTTTAAGATATTGGGGTAGGCTGGACCTTTTTGAATAGAGCTTCGGTAGCACAGGGACTAATCCACATGTCAGTCAACAGATGGGACCACTTGACAATAAAAAGTCTCTACAGCAAAGGAAAGTCATCAGTGCAGACAGCCCAGAGTGGAGAAGAGCTTTACCAGATACTTTTCAGACAAGTGACTAAATGTAGAACTTGCAAAGAAGTGCAGAAATTAAATACCAAGGGAGTAAAACTGTCAGTCAACAAATGAGCAAGTGACCAGAATAGTTTTCAGAAAAGAAACACAGGTGGTCAATAACTCTTTTTAGAAGTGTTCAGCTGGGCTTGCTAGTGCACCCTTTTAATCCCAGCCCTTGGGGGACAGAGAAAGAGAATCTTTGAGTTCGAAGCTAGCCTGATCTACATTGTGAGACCTGGGCTAGGCAGGGCTGTATTGTGAGACCCCAAAACAAATGTCCAGTAGACCTCGCCATCAGGGGAATGCAAATACTTTGAGGTAACACCTCAGCCCAGTCCTAATGGCGACCATCAGCAGATCTGACAAGGAGTCTTGGAGAGGGTGTGGAGAGGAGGTGCCTGTACTCGTCGGTGTGGTGAAGATCATACAGCCACTGTGGAAATCAGCTGCCTGCTGAGCCGCCTCCCACCCAAACAGGACAGGTTATTAAGGTTAGCAGATGAGAGCAGAGCTGATCTCAGAGGTGCCTTACACGTAACAATCCCCCAATGGCCAGCTTTGGCTGCACGGCCTCCTAGGGTTTGTAGCCTCGGGGATACACGAGAGTAAAGCACCGGCGTTTGGAGACTGTTGTTGTTCATCACAGAAAGCCTGCGATGTAGAGACCATCTGCAGGCGTTGGCCACTAGGCTTTCGTTCTCACTAGCGGGGCTTCCCTTTGGGGATGCTCTCAGGCCACGTAGTGCGAGTTGGAAGTGGGATGATTTGGAGCAAGGCATTTCATCTCCACACTGGGCTGTCCCTTCCTTCACTAGTTCTTAGGCCTTGAGTAATGATTTTGGATGTCAGGTTTTATCTGCATCATTGGGCTAGCTAGTTCTTCCTTGCAGACATCTTGGCAGAATTAGGAAGGCTCATTGAGGTATAGAGCCTGGTTCTTAATAGGTGGTTTATGGTGTGGGCTCTGGGTATGTTTAGGAGGGGTCTTTTGTCTTATTAACAAAGCTCTATAGTTTATTTTGGAAAGTGCTGTAGCTGATGAGTCTGTAGTAGGCTTGGGCTGTCCTACTTACGTAGTTTGGGGTGCCCCTGGTGGAGCTCAAGGCCTTTGGTCTCTGGAATGACATTCGGAGCTTAGGTATACCCTCCTGGCCAGGCCTGCCTAATGTGTGTCCGTATTGTAGGCCTTCTCTACGGTGGGCACTCCTGATTACATCGCTCCTGAGGTGTTCATGCAGACCGGCTACAACAAGCTCTGTGATTGGTGGTCCCTTGGGGTGATCATGTACGAGATGCTCATCGGTAAGTTGCGGCATGCTTCCTGAGGGGTTTCTGTGCGCCCAGGAAAGACTTCCACTCTTACTCTGGGTCACGTGGAGGCCAGCTAGGTGCTGTGTTTACTGGCCTTCAGAGTGAGGTTTCCTTGACGGCCAGCTCTTTCAGACGAGTCCCACTGTCGTCACAGGTTCCCTGACCTCGGGTCGCCTGTGCTGGTCCTGCATTACTTACATGTCCTCTGTCCTTCCCTCTCCCCATCTGGCCCCTAGCCACTCTCACTTACCAAGCACCATTGTGGACAGAGCTTCACCACGGCTGTGCCTCTCTCTTGGTTTGTCAGTTGTGACTTGCTTCTTCTCTCGAAGCCTTGACAGCATGGAACCTTGGTTCTCCCTTGATTGGATGGAGTGTCACATTGACGGCATGTCTATGTGCCGTGGAGCACTGACGGATGAGTCTGGATAACAGGGTGGGAACACTGGATATGGATGAACTCCATGTGGAGGACAGGCTGGCCATAGGGAGTGCAAGTCTATCCTCTTGCTTGGACTTCCAGAAAACAACAACCAAGAGGCCATGATGGTCTTTTTGGAACCTGCACTTTCCCTTCTCCATTGCTTGACACTGTGCCATGTGACAAGTTCCCGGGAAAGGGTCATTTACGGTGTCTGTCTGTCTTCTGCTGGCATGCCGATGCCCACACTGCGACTCTGCTTGTCCTTTCCTTTCTCAGCATCAGCTGTTAGCTGGCTTTCCAGTTGGCTTCCTAGGGTATCAGAGGTACAACTCTTCACTTTGAGTTGGCAGAAATGAAAAATGGTGGTAGATAGCCGGGCGGTGGTGGCCACACCTTTAATCCCAGCACTCGGGAGGCAGAGGCAGGCGGATCTCTGTGAGTTCGAGTCCAGCCTGGTCTACAGAGTGAGTTCTAGGACAGCCAGAGCTACACAGGGGAACCCTGTCTCAAAAACAAAACAAAAAAAAAGAGGCTTTAGATATTTTCTGGGGAGAATGAAAATCCTGCCAGTGTGGTGGAGAAATGAACGTGCGGAGTCCGGGTCCTGGGCAGTGAAGCTCCACACTTCTGCTCATTACAGGCTACCCACCCTTCTGCTCCGAGACCCCACAAGAGACATATAAGAAGGTGATGAACTGGAAGGAAACTTTGACCTTTCCCCCAGAAGTTCCTGTCTCCGAGAAAGCCAAGGGCCTGATTCTGAGGTAGCAGAACATGTCCCATGCTCAGCCTTGTGACAGGAATGAATCCTGGGTGCTCCTGCTTCCTCCAGGGGTGGGGTTTGGGGGAAGAGCATGCAGGAGCCTGGCTATTCATTTTTCTGAAGAAACTGTTGGAGTGTGTTGAAAAGCCTGTTTTTTCCAGGTTCTGCTGTGAATGGGAACATAGAATCGGAGCCTCTGGAGTTGAGGAAATAAAAAGTAATCCTTTTTTTGAAGGTGTTGACTGGGAACATATCAGGTATGCACCATATTACATTATCCAGGATTTAACATAACTTCGTATTGGAGGGGGAGGTGTTCATCCCCCAGTGCTTGAGTGAAGTTCACTCTACCCTTTAACCTTGGCATTGGCTCTGGGATCAAATAGGTCAGCAGGTTTGCGGAGCAAGCACCGTAGGTATGTTACAGAAGATGATTGTGAACTCTTGATTCTCCTGCCTCTCTTCCTCCCAAGTGCTTGGATACAGGAATGTGCCGCCATCCACAGATTGTGTTTCCTTAGTCTAGTTTGGGAGAATCATGATTGGCAAGCTCCATAAAGGAAGAGAGCCTTTAGACATTTAGAGTCTTTCGTTTGCGGTGAAAATGGAGTCAGGCTTGTCCGCTATGTGCCACAGGATGCAGGAGACCCAGCAGTGACTGACAGAATAAAGTGAAGGGTGTCTAGGAAGCATGCTGTCTTTCTCATACCCATCCTCCATGGTTGAGGGCCTTCAGCAGAGGCTGTTCATGCACACCACGTAGAGGCTGTTTCTGGGAGATAGAAGACCAGTGAGAAGAAGGTGAGGGGGTCAGTATAGAGGGCAGGAAAGAGGGGAGGAAAGCGCCTTTTGAGAGGTGTGTCCTGGACTCCTGGACTACCCGCTGAAGCAAGCACCTGCTGTCCTTAGCACTCAAGGATTACTAAGCAGAAAGGGTCTGCCATATATTATATTATAATTGTGTTTTGATTTAGATCCTCGAATTTTGTTGGTTGGTTGGTTTTTGAGACAGGGTTTTTCTGTTTAACAGCTCTGGCTGTCCTAGAACTCCATTATTCCCCCATTTGTATTTATTTATTTATCTATCTGTCTACTTATTTATTTATTTTTCTATTATCAGCTTGATACAGTATAAATTCTTATCCTAATAGTGATAGTGAAATGTTTCATTGAGGCTTGCCCAGTAATTGAGTAAAACCAAAACTTATGAGCCACAGTCATCCTAGGATCCCCCCACCATATAGCCTCCCTGGTTCTGTGGGTTGCAGTCTAATTGTCCTTTGCTTTATATCTCGTATCCACTTATGAGTGAGTACATACTATGTTTGTCCTTCTGGGTTTGGGTTACCTCACTCAGGATGATTTTTTCTAGTTCCATCCATTTGCCTGCAAATTTCATGCTGTCATTGTTTTTCTCTGCTGAGTAGTACTCCATTGTGTATATGTACTACATTTTCTTAATCCATTCTTCAGTTGACGGGCATCTAGGTTTTTTCCAGGTTTTGGCTATTACAAATAGTGCTGCTATGAACATAGTTGAGCATGTATCTTTGTAGTATGATTGAGCATTCCTTGGGTATATGCCCAAGAGTGGTATCGCTGGGTCTTGAGGTAGATCGATTCCCAGTTTTCTGAGAAACCACCAGACTGATTTCCATAGTGGTTGTACAAGTTTGCATTCCCACCAACAGTGGATGAGTGGATTTGTGAAGCTAGCTTGGGACTCACAGTCTGCTTTTCTTGGCTCCACTGTGGCCAGCATCCCTGTGATTTTATCTTTCCAGTGGAATCAGGGAAAAGCCCAATGCAGGCCGCTTAGAGGCTCTATTCTCCTGTCTTTCTAATGGAATGTTTTTTTGTTTGCTTGGTTTTGCTGTTTTTTTGAGACAGCATCTCAGCCAGGCGGTGGTGGCAACACCCCTTTAAACCCAGCACTTGGGAGGCAGAGGCATGCGGATCTCTGAATTTGATACCAGCCTGGTCTACAGATCAAATTCCAGGACAGCCAGGGCTACACAGAGAAACTCTGTCTCAAAAAACCAACCAACCAAACACCACCACCAACAACAACAAAGAGACGAGGTCTCTATGTAGCCCTGGTTGTCCTGAAACTCACTAGGTATAGTAGGCTGGCCTTGAACTCACAAGAGATCCACCTGCCTTTGCTTTCTGAGTGTTGTGATTAAAGGCGTGCACTATCACGCCTGGCTGAATTACCAGTTTTTAATGATAATTTTGTTCAGATGCCGTCAGTTGGCTTCTTTAGCATTTAGAGAAAAAATGCTGCCTACCAGTGAATAGTCCTTCCGTGTCAGACAGAGTTCTCCTGAGAAAGACTTGGTCAGCGTCCTCCATGTGAATACTGACTGGTGATCTGGTGTGTCTGTTCTTGGCAGGGAGAGACCAGCTGCCATATCTATTGAAATCAAGAGCATCGATGATACCTCAAACTTCGATGAATTTCCAGAGTCTGATATTCTTAAACCCACAGGTAATCCCACTGGCTGACATTGAGGCCTCAGAGTTGCATCATCCCCTGTGGTTTTGGGGTGATGTTTACAGATTCTCCTCAGAATGTGGAGGGGAACTTCTGACCCCGTGTAAGTAGTTAGTACTGTTGGGTAGCGGTGAGACCACTGAATGGGATGTGAGTACGTACCTGTGTCGACTCGGCGCTGACCGAGCTGGTCACAGCACTCTGTCTTATGTTACTCACTGGGTTAAAGGTTAGGGGAACGGAAGTGACTGGAGCAGGAAAATAAAGCTTTGGTGTTCAAGATTTATTTATGCATATGGCTGCTCTGTCTGCATGCATGCCTGCACGCCAGAAGAGGGCATCAGATCCCACTAGAGATGGTTGTGAATCACCATGTGGGTGGTGGGAATTGAACTCAGGACCTCTGGAAGAGCAGCTAGTGCTCTTAACCACTGAGCCATCTCTCCAGCCCAAAATAAAATAAAATCCAAATATAATTTATCCAAAATAAAACTTTTAAATATTTATGCAGAAATGGGAAGTTCAGGGAACGTAGGTGAGCAAAATAGAAAATTTGCACAGTGAAAAATAATGCTTTCCAAATGGGAGCTGTGCTGTGTTCTTGAGGGTGTCATGTCTCTTGGACTGAGCTGTCCGTGGGGTAGGGCAGTGACTCAGTCTTTTCCATGTCTTTGATCACAGTGACCACAAGTAATCACCCCGAGACTGACTACAAGAACAAAGACTGGGTCTTCATCAACTACACATACAAGCGCTTTGAGGGCCTGACAGCCAGGGGGGCCATACCTTCCTACATGAAGGCACCCAAGTAAGGCCTGTGCTGGGAACCCTAGACTGGCCAGAGTTCTCCGTACAACATTGTGGTTTGCCTCTCACGCTCTTGAAAGAACTTCCAAGAAGTTTGTAGACCCCATTAACACGTCATAGTCAAGTCTCTGAAATGTGATTGTAAGTGGCTGTTCCCCCACAGTGCCCCAGGGAACGGATAGGACGAAGACAAGCATTTCTCCAGCAGCCACAAGCAGCTGTCTTGCTTCTCTAGAAGCTCTGTGAGCCAGTTTGCTAGGTGTTTCAAAGAGAATTTGAATTCCCGAAGTTCATCAGAATGAAGGGGAAAAAGAGCCATCATCCACCATTACTGAGATTATAGACACTGAGTACCAGCCAATGCCTGTGTTGTGGTGATATGCCACCTGCCAAGCCCACCAAGTATTTTTCTCTTTATAGCTGAAAATCCTACAGTTAAAGAAATGACGCAATAATGAAAATCTGTGTGAACAGCCAACAGTGTGGCTGAAGGAACGATCTCCGTCCTGTGGGTGTGGGTGTTTTCTCCCCATACCTCGGCCTGGGCGAGGAGCTTTCCCTAGCCTTCATTCATGGTGCACTTTACTTATGGTACTAGGGCAAAGACCCGGATCCACTGACCTATCTCCCATCCAAAAGACTCGTGCTGCTCTTCTGAGTGTTGATGGGGAGGCACTAGTGTGATCCTTTGTGGCTGCTGGCCCACAAGCCACTGGACACTGCCAAGGAGTTCTGGACCATGTTCAACCCTCACTTTCTCTTCACGGCTATTTGAGAAGATCTGGAGACACGTGCTGCCTACGAGCAATACCTGGAAGTGCTCCCAGGACGGCTTGTTCCTGAGAACACAGCAGAGGACCCGGTGGAGGGAGGCTCCGGTGCTGCCATGCAAGATCTCACAGCCTCCTTGGAAGCCAAGGCCGACGCAGCCCAGAGGAGTCCTCGGGCTCATTCCTCAACTCATGGTGCAACTGTGTTTGTCTTGGTGTTTCCCTATCCCAGCTTCAAGTAGCCATTTTGCCTTGGAATCATGATTACAAATTTTTCCTTTGCAGATGCCTTCCTGGGGGATACTTGCCCCTGCACCCAAAAGGGTTGCCTGCAGCTTGGGCTGACCTGGCCTCTCCGCTGTGGCGTTCTCTCATGAGAAACACTGAATTTAGCACAAAGTGCCTTCTCTGTCACAGCTGCTGCCACCTTGGAAGACTTTGCTGCGTCAGAAAAATGTGGAGGTCCATATGAATGAATGCATTATTAGTTTGGTTTCAAGTGCTGACAACTGTTAAGGCATTAGTTGCTCCTGTGTGGTGACTTGCAGTGTCCTGGCCAGGCTACAGCTGGGATGCGCTCTCTGCCAGGCTTGACGTTGTGAAGGTCAGCTCTGTCCTAGCTCAGCTATTCAGAGAGTAGAATAGAAGACTTAAAGTTGTAAGCAAAACTGCTTTGTTTCCATGTCTTAGATGAAGAAAAAGGAATGTTAGGGAAGTCTTCACTCTGGGGAAGGGTGCTGGATGTCTTAGCTCCTTCATCTTTCATGCAGAGCCTGCCGGGACAAAGGAGACAGAAGGGCCTGTGCGGCTCTGAGCTCTCCACTACCAAACAGTTGGGGTCCTGATCCCTGTGTGTTGCAGGAGTGTGTGAGCATGGGTGAAGAGGTGATATAGAGTAGTGTGGAGCCTGTGTGGTGGGGAATGCTTCGTTCTGGGGAAATGCCCACATTTTAACTACTCAACCTTTGAATAAACTGTGAAAACAGTAATGGGACTTGGTGGTTTTATTCATTCATTTATTTATTTATTTAGGATTTATTTATTATGTAGACAGTATTTTGCCTGCATTATGTCTGCAGGCCTGAAGAGGGCACCAGATCTCATTACAGATGGTTGTGAGCCACCATGTGGTTGCTGGGAATTGAACTCAGGACCTCTGGAAGAGCAGCCAGTGCTCTTAACCTCTGAGCTATCTCTCCAGCCCCTGGTGGTTTCATTTAATGTGATGTATTTAAAGTATCTGTAGTTTGAACTACAATCAAGTGGCCCCTTTCAGTCTTTGTCCAGAGATACTGGATCACTGCACTGTTCTCTTGATACAAAATGCTGTCTCGGAGCTGGTCTTCTGAATTGGTATTCATAGAGACTATTGAGGCCCCTCCTACTCTGTCTCAGTGGGGACAAAACTCTTGCTAGACAGGTGTTGTCACTGGGTCATACAGGAGCCTAAGGGTTTACAGTGTGGGACGTCCCAGTCATTCTCATATACGTGTATATGTATATGTAAATTCATTACATTTTATGTATTGTGTGTCACATCTTGTGTGTGTGGTGGTCACAGGACAACTTGGAGCGGTCAGTTCTGTCAGCTCTAAGGGCCCAGGGGATCAACTCAGGTCCTCAGACTTGCTCCTGGCTGTGCATCTCATCAAAACTCTACTTTAAAAAAAAAGATTTTCATGTTTATCAGTTTTGTTTGCATGTATGTGTGCACCATGTGCACGCAATGCTCAAGGAGCCTGGAAGGACACCAGATCCCTGAAACTGGAGTTCACACAGTTATGTCCTGCGGTGTTGGGTGCTGAGACCTGAACCCAGGCCCTCTGCAAAAGCAGCCAGTGCTCAGTGCTGAGCCCTCTCCAGCCTCAGGTTACTAGTTTTAGCTGCACCTGTGTGATACATTAGGTGACCTCTGCCTTTCGTCACCAAGGGTTCTTCTCAGAATCACCTCCCTGGAAAGCACATCTTCCAGATCCCCTTGTCCATGTCCCTCCCATGGACTTACGTGTAACCTATGTGGTAGTTTCAGTTGAGCTCAATTCTGCTGGTGGCTGTTTCCCTAAAATGTCCAACTATGAAAACTAATGCCAGCTGAAAGCAGGCTCCCCGGTGCTTTTTCACTCGATTTCAGAGAACACTTGCCCACAGCATTGAAGCATCCCTCCTACAGAGGTCAGTGCTGCATGCTCAAGAGCCTAGATCATTGCAGGCTAGGATATAGTCATGCCAGCGCACATAGAGCAGGCCAAGCCACAGGCCAGTAGCCTGCCTGCAGGAGCTCTATAAAGGGTTTTCTTTGTACCTTCAGCTCCCAAATAATGACACAGAAACTTCTTATTATGAAAGCTTGGGCTTAGCTTAGGCTTGTTCCCAGCTAGCTTTTTAAAAAACTTACCCTATTTACATCAGTCTGCATCCTGCTTGTGGCTTGTTACTCAATACCGTACCCTAACCCTGACTCCCCCCACATCAGTGAAGTCGCCCATCTCTCAGATTCATGCCATCTCTCCAGCCCCCTGAAATGATTTTAATTGTACGTTAATAAATAAATAAAGTTGCCCTGGGGTCAGAGCTATTAGAGCCATAGCAAGAGCGTGGTGGTTAGAAGAGCTAGGTAGATTTCTGTGTGTTCAGGGATACAGCCAGTATTGGAGACACACGCCTTTAAGACCTGGAGGGCGGTACTTACAGGCAGTGACGAGGCAGTCATGTGTTTGGGTTTACAACCAATGAGAAGGCAGAACAGAAAGACTATTTAAAGACAAACAGGAAGTAGCTCTCTCTTGGGGAAGCTAGGAGCACTGCAGGAGGTAAGATTTTTAGCTCTGAGCTCTGACCTCTCAGCTTTCTCTTTTACATTGGCTCTGTGTTTCTTATTTTAATAAGACGATTGGTTACATCTACATTGGTCACTTCCCTTTGGGGTTGCAAATGATAATTAACAGTTATTGCCTCTCAATGTGATTCTTATCACCCCTTCGTTTGACCCTGGAAGCCTGGCTTTATATACCAGGACTTCCAGGGCATGGAGAGTCAGATAAGAGAAAAGAGAATGGAAGAACTAGATGGACAAGAACTTGAGAGGAACAAACTGAGGTGGGGAAGAACTAGATTGAAGGGCTAGAAGAGAGTACTAGAGGAATGAGATGGAAGATGAGGAAGAGCCAGATGGGGAAGTACTAGCTGGGTAAGAACAAGCTGAAAAGGATCTAGATGAGGCAGGATTTAGATGAGAGAATTAAGATAGAACTTAGAGCGAGCAATAGATAAGTATAGAGAGAAATCAGGCAAGAAAGGAGCTAGACATGAGAACAGAACTGAAGCTGTGTATAAAGGATGTTATGACAGAGGAATTAAAGCAAGTGGACTATAGAACTCGGTGTGCTGAGATTCTATTTCCTGAAAATAGTCCTTGCCGTTAGTAGTTCTCTCTCCTAGTCCCTGGGATGTATAATATTAAGGCTGGTCCCTCTAATATTAGACAAGAACTTGTAACCTTCCTGCCTCTGCTGAGATTGTAAGGACATTCTGCTGTGCCTAGCTATCAATATTAAATTTTATGGTCATTCTCGGTGTCACCACCATTTGTGTCCATTTGGTCAGCCTCCCTTGGCACTGCTGAGCTTTGCCTCCCTTCTCGGCTCATCCTCTGGCCCCAATCTAACTATTGGTGTAACACCTGTCTTTCCCTTGCCGAGGCTTCAGCTATCACTTCTGCATCAAAGTTCAAGGTCCCTTGACTCAAGTGAAGCTAGAACTCAGAGCCAGCCTGTGCTGCTGGAAATCTGGAAGGGCTTCATCAGTGCTGACGGAAGCGGACTACGATTCTACCAGTGCCTGCCTCTTAATTCCTCAGGCCACTGTAGGGATTTTGGACAACCTTACTGTGTCTTGTCCTTCCCTTTTTGAGCTTGTCTCCCTTGCTGCCAAATTCCAAGTCTGCTCCACTGTTTTGCATAAGATCCAGTAATACAGTCCAGACACCCTGGAACTCTTAAGTCCTAACCCCTGCCCCATCCATCGCCTCCTCTTCCCTGCTGACAGTCACTTTTACTGTGGCCCATAGATTGGAGTTTACTAGGAACAGCTCCTCCTTGCATGAAGTCGTTCCTGACTGGCTCTACAGGACTTTTTGTTTTGTTTTGTTTTTTTGAGACAGGGTTTCTCTGTGTCCTGTATCTCGCTCTGTAGACCAGGCTGGCCTGGAACTCACAGAGATCCGCCTGACTCTGCCTCCCCAGTGCTGGGATTATTAAAGGCGTGCGCCACCAACGCCCGGCTCCATGGGACTTATAAAAGCTTTTGGAGGGAAGGACCAGTCCTAAGGAGCATTAGCTGAGGGCAAGCAATGCCTGGGAAAAAATACCACCCACCAGGCCATCTGTCCTCAGGGTGTCAGCCCTGGACACCTATGGGGTCCTTATTACTAACAGAGAAGTTACTAACAAGAAGCCAAGGAGAAACTTGATTGGAACGGGGCCAAGACAGGAGTGAGAGCCAGAGCCCTGCAGACCCTGCCATTGTTTCTCACCTGATCTGAACTAACACTAACACAGGTCTGTGATCTAAGCTTTTGAGCTTACATTTGGTTGAGGGTCAGGGTTAGTTGGATTGGAGTGTAGGGTCTCCAGTGGTAACTAACTGTGAACTCAAGAAGACGACCTAGGACAGCAGAGAGGAAGAGAACAGGCAAACCTGTGTCCTACGGAAAGGAACTTGTAGCTAGTTTTCCTGCCTGGCCCACAGTCAGGACAAATCTCTGTCACCCACCAGTCCCACAGCCGCTCAGACTCAACCAAGTAAACACAGACACTTATATTGCTTACAAACTGTATGGCTGTGGCAGGCTTCTTGCTAACTGTTCTTATAGCTTAAATTAATCCATTTCCATAAATCTATACCTTGCCACGTGGCTCGTGCCTTACCAGCATCTTCACATGCTGCTTGTCATGGCGGCAGCTGGCAGTGTCTCTCCCTGCCTTCCTGTTCCAATTCTCCTGTTATCCCCGCCTATACTTCCTGCCTGGTCACTGGCCAATCAGTGTTTTATTTATTGACCAATCAGAGCAATTTAACATACAGACCATCCCACAGTAGGAACTACTGGCCTGGCCAGTAGGCACCACCCTTTAAATCTGTCAGAGGTTTGTTTTGTGATTTTCTTTTCTGTTACGACTTTTTTGGCTTTAGCGTTTTCTTTGACTGATGAATCTATTTTCTCTATTGTGTTTTCAGTGTCAGAGTTTCTCTGTTCCATCTCTTGCATTCTGTTGGTTATGCTTGTTTCTGTAGTTTAGTCAGGATTTCTATTTCCAGCATTTCCTCAGTTTGTGACTTCTTTATTGTCTCGGTTTCATTTTTCAAATCTTGAACCTGTTTCCTTCTTCTGTTTAATTTCTTTTTCTTGGCTTCCTTTGATTTCTTCCAATTTTTTTGTTTTTTTCTTCCATTTCTTTAAGGGAATTTTTTATTTCCTCTTTAAGGGAGTTTTTCATTTCCTCTTTAAGGGCCTCTATCATCTTCTTAAAGTTGTTTTTAGGGTTGATTTCTTCTGTTTCTTCTGTCTTGGTATGTTCAGGTCTTGCAGGTGTAGAATCGCTAGGTTCTGATGTTGTCATATAGGTCTTTATGTTGTTGCCTGTATTTTTGCACTGGCGTCTACTCATCTCTTCCTCTGCTCAGTGCAGGTGGTGTCTGTGTCTGGAGGTGCCTCTCTTGTTCTAATAAGTCTTGATCCACTAGGAGTTCTTGGTCGAATCGGTGCTGTTGGGCTCTGTTTCTCCGGGAGCAGCTTAGTCCAATCAGTGTTAGTGGGTTCTGTCGCAGGGAGCAGCTGTTCCCAACTGGTGCAGGGTGGGCTTTGGCTCCAGTGGTTGTTGGGTTCGCAGGGGATGGCTTTTTTGTTTTTTGTTTTTTTGGTGAGACAGCAGGGAAAACTGTCTGGTCCCTGGGGCTCCGATGGCTGGGGCCTAGAGACCTGGTCTGCCGGGACCATTTTCTCCGGAAATGGTGCCTAACTTGTTCCCAGTTGGTGTAGGGTAGGTTTATAATTCTGGTGATCTGGTTCGGTGGCTGGACAGCTCCTTCGCTTGCGTCCTCAGGTCCTGTTTTGCTCACTTGTCAACTCCTCAGCTGATCTTGTTTCCTCAGACTGCAGGCTGTAGCTTCTGAAACCTCTCCCGAATGGGTCTCAGCTGAGCAGGTTGATCAGTAGGGCAATCTTACCAACTCCTCCAAGCTGTTGGGCTTCGCAGGATTGGCAGATGGGCCCCAGGCTGGCCTCAGGCAGAATGTTCGGTCCGTTCTGGTCGCGTCCCACAGAGACAGATCCTTCCCCCAGTACTGGGATTAAAGGCGTCCCTGCTTCTGATCTCTCTGAATTTGAAGATAGCCTTATCTACATAGTGACTTTCAGGCTACCAAGACTCTTTCAACAACAACAAAAGGCCCATCAAGATGGTCCTATGGGTTAAAGTGCTCATACACGTACACAAATAATAAATGGAATAAGAGTGATTTTATCCTGGGCAGTGGGCGCAAACACGCCTCAGCACTGTGTGGAGGTCAGAGGACTGTGGAGCCAGAGAACCGAATCCAGGGGTCAGGCTTGGCGGAAAGTGCGTTCTGTGACTGTCTGTTCTAATAAACACCAACGGACACAAATACAAATACTTTATTATAGAAAAAGCATCCCATACACAGGATCCGTAAACACTGGTGGGTGGACAAGTGCAACATCCAAGTCAATACAGAGTGAGAGGCAAAACCTCAGGCAGTTTGCCGTTAGGAGAAAATGTAAGTTTCCAGAACTGATCCCATCCAGACACAAATGGGGCTCTGCCTCCTGGGAAGGTGGCACGTCCTGCTGTGCCCCCTGCACCCGCCTCGGAAGCCATCGGTGGCAGCGAATACGGCACTAAACTCAGAAACCACCCTGAAGCACAGTTTGGGTTGAAGCCTGTGCTCTAGACTCTTCTCCCTAAGACACATCCTGACACATGCCCCCCCTGCCCTCTCCTGAGGGGCGGGTAAAGTGACTCTGGCGACTGCACCCAGTCCCTTGTCTTCTTTGACTTCTGCGTCACTTTTCCCACCAGGGAGAGCCATGTCACTTTTGACATTCTAACACTGTGTCTGTCCCTCTTCTCCAACTCCTCACTGGCAGGTGTTTCTCGACAACTACACAGGCTACAAGGACACGCTGAACAGTCAAGCCTCAAGTTCAGGTTATCTTTTATCTTGCTAAGATGCTCGGAGTCTCCGCTAAAGTCACTTTCTCATGTGACTTTCTGTGCACAGCCCAGCTTACTTACTCAGGCACTTAGAAAAGACACATGAGCCCCCAATCCATCCTTTTCTTAGAGAAGTCCTCTCACTCATACAGCCAGTAACCAACTCCAGAGACAATGACGACTGCGCCCCAGCCCTTGATCCTGCAAGGACCACTCAAGAATGTCCCCTCTGGGAAGAGCGGGGGACACTGGGGGAGGCACCCAACTACAGTGACAGTGGAATTCAGGTAAGGGGGTGGGTGGGGGGCTGAGGATGTAAAGAAGTCTCCTGTCCACAAGCCTGAGTCCCAGCCTCTAGTCACTGTCACCCAGTCCCCATCAGCCTAGACCTGCCTCCTACTCAAACCCCCCTGTGGCTGGAGCCACAGCACATTAACTTATTTGGGGTGCAGGGTAAGACCTAGTCCATCAAAGGCCGAAGGCAGTGACCAACTCCAAAGGACAAGGACTGTGCTCACACCTCAACACTGCACACATCACACACACACACAATCACACTCCAGTGGCCACTGATTAGCACAGAGGAAGCACCACGGAACCAGTGCCTGGGCCAGTCAGCTGCTAGCGGGCAACCATGTAGCACCAACAGAGTCAAGGCCGAACCTGACCTCCAACACGAGGCAATCAACTTCCCAGAAGTAACTTCTGGACGCAGACATCCTTAACCCATATTCTGGATGCTGCCTTCAGCCTCCCCGAGACACCAAGGATCCCCAAAGACCGGGGCTGCTTAGTTACCCTTCAGTTCCTTTCTGAGCAAGGAAGATCTCTCACCACCTCCCACTGTGGTGCTACACGACACAGAAAAGACCTTTCAAGAACATTCTTGCTGTCCGTCCTGGAGAGGCCTCCCGCGCCTGACTTTACTGACATCGAGTAGTCTAGTCTACGGTTCCTAATGGGAGCCGACTTCAACAACCAACCGTGTTCTTTAAGGAACTTGAAGGAGACAGCTACATGCACCACCTATGATGGGAAAATGTCCAGGGCAAGGACAGACTCAAAGGTCAACTTCTACCAGGAAGTAAGATAATCCCAGACACTGCTGTCTGGCTCTTGACTCTGCAAACAGCCATGGAAATGTCAGAGGAAGGGGCTGAGGACTGATCTGGATTGCCATCTACCACACATGTAAGAGTGAACAGATCAAACCAAATAACAAGGCCTAGACCTGACCCTGGGGAGAACAGTAGTATCATTTTCTTACCATGTTCGAGCAGCTCATGTGCTACCTTAAAAAAAAAGCAAAAATGTGAATGTGTCGGTGAGAACTCTGGGGCAGCACCTGCCCAGGTAAAGATTCCCGTCCAGCTCACCACAACCCTCCTCCCTGGAGCTCACAGGAAGGTACCGGGTTTCCCACCACACCCACAGCACCTCGCTGTCCCAGGGTACAGGTCCCGCTGGCCTGATCTGGAGTCTTTCTGCCACCTCATTTCCAAGTTTTCTTCCACATGAAGCGTCAGTTTGGGCTCTGAATCCTGAGGCCAGGGTCACTGCTCTCTCTTCTCGCTGCAGCCTGTCTCATGTGTCGGATTGTTCCCGTGCTAATGAAAAGAGAGCTGAGGAACCTCAGCTCTCGGGGTTCCTTAAAGCCATTCTATCCAGATGACATCTGGGTGCAGCACCCAGGAACTGCCTTTCATCCACCCGGCACACCTCCTCAGCGGGGCACACCTGCCCCAGCACACAGACTGTTTGCTTTGACATTTGGTCCTTTTGCTATCATTAAGCAATTTGTCTGATGCAAAACCCACCCGCCAGCCGTAAAGGGTGTGGGCCACTGTGCCAACCGTGAGGCGACAGGAATCCACTTCCTCTCCTGCAGTTGTATAAGACTCCACCAACAGCACCAGACTCCAAATGGTTGATTACCAGGGCTGGCTAAGCTGGTCACCTATTTACCAGAGAGCTTCTCCACCCGGCCAGAGGCAGACTCAGAAAAGGGCAGGGTAATAACTGAGAGGGATGGAAATAGGAGGAAGCATCTCCGTGGGGTGAGGACCCACAAGAGGACAGGGAAGCCAGGTTGGGGGTACCCACAGAGAGAAGAGCTCTGACGAAGGGCAGATCCCTTTTGTCCCTAATCTTGGAAGTCATTAGGAGCCATCTGAGAGAGTGGAGCGTTTAAGCGGTCAAGTTCGTCCACTTGCGGTGGGTGGTGCATTATTATCTCCTGGTCTTCTAAGACATCCTCTCCAGCAGCCACCAAGTTAGTGAGGGATTTGCTGCGAACACACTGGAAATCCACATGGCGACTCTTCCCTTCCTCTTTTTCCCATGACATCTGGATAAAGGGGCGCTGCACGTAATTGTAGATCACTTCAGACCTCCCGCCAGGTCTCCTCTTGATCTTTTCTTTACAGGTGGGGTAGCCTGCAACGGGAAAACACCGCTCACAATCCTGGCAGACTGCTCGCTCTGGCATCTACTTCCAAATCCACAGGCAGCAAGAAAAGCTCTGTGGCAGGTGGTGAGCGCCTTCCCAAGGCCCCTCTGCTCCTAGAAGGGAGCAGTCTGTGGGGGTTGAAAGGGAAGGAAAAGAAAGCACTTACTAACTTCAAGCGCCTTCAGCTGTGGGAAGCAATCCCACAGGACAGCCCCCACCAGGGCACCCCGCCGTCTTATGAATGCTCTTGTGCAGAAAGCACGGGTAAGGGGAAGTAAGAAGTGCGGATGTTCACCGGAGAGAAAACAACGCTGGCGGGTACCCAGGGGCTCTGGAGACCCAGGGGCTCCACCTAGCAGGAGGGGGGGGGGGCACCAGTTTGGAGTGCGTCTACTACAATGGCTTGGCAGACACCCGGGGAGAAGGGAAGTTCCTGTCCCCCTGTCCCCCTGTCCCCAGTCTTCTCAGACGCCAGGCAGACAATGAAAGGAGAGGCTAATGAACTCTAAAATCCTGAGGAGACGAATGAATGCGGTGAGGATCTCTGGGGGCAGAGTAAGACAGGGAGATTAACAGGGTACAGGGGCCAGGCCGCAGCCACACCAGCTCAAGACATGGCAGCCGCCTACACATCCCGCGAGGGAAAACAGAACCTCAATTTCTATCTGGTTGTTTCTCGTTTTTTTTTTTTTTTTTTTTTGGTTTTTCGAGACAGGGTTTCTCCGTGTTGTTTTGGTGCCTGTCCTGGATCTCACTCTGTAGCCCAGGCTGGCCTTGAACTCACAGAGATCCGCCTGCCTCTGCCTCCTGAGTACTGGGATTAAAGGCGTGCGCCACCACCGCCCGGCTCAATTTTTATCTTATTTAAGAAAAGATCAAGTCTTACTGTATAGCCTTGGCTGGCTTGAAAATGGCTATGCAGACCAGGCTGGCCTAAAGCTCACGGAAATCCTCCTGCCTCTGCCTCCTGAGTGCTAGGATTGTACCACCACAGCTGGCAAGTCTGAAGTTCTTAAGCTGTTTTTCAAAAGGATAATTGTAGATCCCAGAAACACAATCTTGCTCAGGTGCGCCAGGACCTTCTGACTTCACCCCAGGGTCCTAGTGTCCTAGGGGCACTCAGGATTAGACCCCATTGCTTCAACTGGAGGAAAGGCAAGTGCAAGCCTCAGGACGAACAGCAATGAAGCAGGACCCTTCAGTGCGTGGAGTGGATGTACATGTTCCAAGCTCCTGCGCGCCAAGTCAAAGGCACAAGCATCGCCCAAGGACCCACCCCATCCCTGGCTGAGACTTTGGTTTTCTCCATGTACAAAGTGTGTAGGTGAGCCCCACCTGGCTCTGCCCCCCCCCACTCTGTGATACCTTCAATGCCGATGCGGATGTTCTTCAGGCCCCGCCCCTTTAACACTGCTTTAGCGACATCTCGGTTCTCGATGTACTTGAAGAACCTGTAGAGCTTGGAGCTGTAAAGAACTGGAACAAAACAAAGCCCCCCAAACCTGGAGTTAGTCACAGAGGCGGAGGAGTGAGGTGACAACCATGATGACGTCGACCTGTCACACCCTCCCCAGCCCCTGCATCCCTAACACAGGATCCCCGCTTGCAGGAAACCTGCTGGTGAGCTTTAGCGCCCTGCTTCTGAGAGGCGGGGAGCAGCTGCCTGCTCACACACGGCCTTCTGTTTTGTTTTTCCAGACGGAGTTTCACCATGGATCCCTGACTGTCCTGGAACGCACTTCATAGACCAGGCTGGCCTCAAACTCACAGAGATCTGCTTGCCTCTGCCTCCCAAGTGCTGGGGTTAAAGGCAAGCACCACCACCACCACCGGGCTAAAAACATGCCCTATTTTTTTTTTTTTGGGGGGGGGGCACGGGGGGCAGGGTCTCATGTAGCCAAGCTGGTCTGAAACACACCATGATAGCCAAGGTTGATCCTTCTGTTCCACTCCCTAAATGTTGAGACTACAGGTCTGTCTACCATACTAGGCTCTACCATACTGTTTTATGAGTGCAAGTTGGTGTAACCTTTAGAAAGGATAATTTGGCAACATGTCAAAATTATAAAAGCACCAAGCTTTTGACATTCCATGTTTAGGAATATCCTACAGTGATGCATGTGCAAAAATACTGCTTCAAAGTGACCATGCAGCCGGGCGGTGGTGGCGCACGCCTTTAGTCCCAGTACTGGAGGCAGAGACAGGTGGATCTCTGTGAGTTCAAGGCCAGCCTGGGCTACAGAGTGAGATCCAGGACAGGCTCCAAAACTACACAGAGAGACCCTGTCTTGGGGAAAAAAAAAAAGTGATCATGCATCATTTATGTATATAGATAGCGTCAATGTCCTACAAGGTCATTCATGACTGGACTATTAAGTAGCCCTAAGAAGAATGTAAAGCTTTTTACATAAAGAGAATACAAGCAAAAGGACACTGAGGTGGAGCAGGGTTAAAAAAGCTCTAACTGCACATCCTTCCATAAAGGGTGTGTGCGTGCATGATGCAGGGGTCAGTGCATCTGCGTCTGCACGTGTGTGGAGGCCAGAGGATCCCCTGGGCCGTCAGCCTTTGCCCGCCACCTTGTTTGAGGCAGGGTCTCTGCTTTGCTGTTCACTGCTGCGCACTCCAGGGATTCTGTCTCTCCCCGCATCTCACTAGAGGAGCTCTGGGACCGCAGACAGATGCTACCACATCCAGCTTTTCTGTGGCTCTTGGGATCTGAACTTGGGTCCTCACAATTGCACACCAAGTGCATTTCTCATTAAGTCAATTCTCATCCCACTTTTTACCTTGTGAATGATTACCAAGTCCACGAGATTTAAATGAAAGGAGAAGTGAACCCCCAACTTCAGTATCTGACAATGCCATCCTCAGGGGAGACCCCAGCAGAGGTTAGGCTGGACCCCGTCACTGCTATCGGTGGGACCTGAATGGGCTCTAGGGTCTGTTTCTCTAGCTGAGAACATCCACACCCTGCAGGGGTTCCTACTTTGGGAATACTCTTCTCCCATGGGTGGGGGGTGGTCTTCGTCCCAGTCCACAGAATCCTCATCCGTCAGCACAACAATGTGGCACTCTCGCTCCCCTTTCTTGGCACAGCCCACCATGATGGGCAGAATCAGTTCCTCGAGGTAGTGATCAAACTGCTTGTGGGCACCATCATTGGACAGCTCGTGAAGTAAAGCACCTGAGGAGAGAAAGGCGGAAGAATCCGTTTCCTGTCCACACACATGCTGCTGAGGGGAGACTAAGCCTGCCGCCATCACAGAGGACAGAGAGAGGCATTACAAGGTGATAAGTAGCTTTATTCTTACACTGTTTGGCTTTACCATGACACTCAGTACTCCTGCTTGTCAGAGCTGACGCCATGGTCCTACCCGAGAGGGAAGCAGTATCCCAGTGACTAGTTGGCCAAATTAGATTCCTTTGATTTCCAGCCTCCACTTCCCGAACAGTGGAATCACAGGCACGTCTCACCATGCCTGGTTTACGTGGTGCTGAGAATGGAGCCCTGGTCTCATAGTGCTAGGGGAGCATTCCATCAACTGAGCGACATCTCCAGCCTGCTCTTTTGAGACAGAGTCACTCTGTAGCCTGTGTTGGCCCTGGCCTTATGGTCATCGTCTTGCCTCAGGCTTCTGAGTGCTGGAATGATGGCTGTGAGCCACACCCCCCAGCGGCTTCCTTTCCTCTCCTCCACTTCCCACAATTCCTTCATGCAGGAGAAGCAGGGGATAGACAGTTAGAGGACGTCTACCTCTGTGGTGGTCCTCAACCTCCACCCCACACTCCTTCCCTTCCCAGCACGGTCAAAGTGCACAGGCTGAGTGTGGCCGGCAGCGGCTCCATACTCACTCAGGTCTTGACAGCGGACAGTGTTGAAGTCAAAGTTAATGCAGAGGTAGTCGCACGTGTCCCTCAGGTCTGGGATAGAGATGCCGTCGGGACAGTTGATGATGCCAGTTTTGTAATAGTCCTGTGAACAGATCGCGAAGGAGAAATGTAGGAAAGAAATGCATGGAGCTGACTCCTCTAACCCGAGGCGCTCCTGACTCCTGAGGTGGAGGGGCCTTGGAGTCAGCTGCTCGGTGCATTAGACAACCAAGTGGCTCCCGTCTACCATGTTTAACCAGAGCCTGACAACTGACGGAGCTCACGTAAGGAAGGACGGAGAAGTTACAGGCAGGAAAAATAAAGAAGGAACCGCACCAGCCGGACACCTGCGACCCGAGAGTCAGTCCTATAGCTGTGGAGCACCCGAGGGTGCAGCATGTAGGCACGCCTGCCAGGGCGGTGGGCAGAAAACTACGTACCAGCACTGTGCGGAACACGGTGGCACTGATGCCCTCTGCAATCTCATACTCGCCCTTCTCATTGGGCCTTGTGAAGTTGTACTCTCTTCCCGGTCCAAACATTCTGAAAGACAGCAGCAACAGCATCACCTTCTCCAGCAGGACCCGCAGAGGCCGCTTCCCCCCACCCCTCCCTGAATATTACTGACTCTCCTGCAGCATAATTAACAGCCCAGCCCTGGCACCTGATGCCCCTCAGGTGAACGCATGCCTCAGGGAACTCCTCAGACAAAAGAAGGGAGGGAAGGAAGCATCGGTCCGTGGCAGCAGGCACAGTCCAGTGGCAACTGCAGGGGTCTCTGCGGTGTGCAGCGGTGCCCTGCATGCCCTCCCTACTGCCCAAGAACTGCCCGTGTAAACCGCTCTGCCGGCTGCCTGGGCCTCTCCCTCCTCCTTCCCCATTCATCTGCGAGGTGATTTGCAGAGGGAGGAGCAGCTCTGGGTACACTCCCTCCTGGCTCGTCTTCACTTCTGGAATGACCCTCTCCAACAGACGGCTCCCGCCGTGGATTCCAGACAGCTGTGAGGCGCTCCTGTACCTTGACTCCAGCCGTGGATTTCACAGCTTTGAGGCGCTCCTGTACCTTGACGTGTTTCCGTGAGGAGGCCTGCTCACACGATGAACTCAGGATTCAGGTTTGATTCCCAGCACCCACACAGCAGCTCACAACCATCTGTACCTCTGTCCCAGGGACCGACACCTCTCCTGGCCCTTGCAGGCACTGAATATCCCAGCACAAACATACCAGCAGGCAAAACCCCCACGTGTTAAGAGATAATAAACTGGCAATAGCCAGGGCTTTAGCTCAGGAAAGTGCTCATCTCCCATGCCTGACAGCCTAGGTTCCCAGTTCAATCTCCAGTACTGCTAGCCGAAAAGAAAAACCAGACCCCAGCTGGAAATGGGTGACAGGCCACTGTTTTTCTAGAATGGCATCCCTTTCTTGTGCCATGTGGGTCATTTCTAAGACTGTTTCTTGCAGAAGGAAAACAACATGGCTTTGAACTCAGCATCTCTGACTGTGCACCTGAGTGTGAGGCAGTGTGTTGGGGGGGGGGGCCGACCTGCAGCAGCTCTTCCGGCTCCCGAGTGGATCCTCCTCATCTGGCTGTACAAATGCAACCCTCCCAGCACCAAGGCTCCCACCCACTCTCCTCGCCTTCCCCACAGGAGCGTGAAGGGAGGAAGGCCAGCCACGGACTGAGTTCAGTGCAGCTTCGCATCCCCTGCAAGGCCACCCCCTTCCGCTCAGAGAAAAGAGCACACAAAGAAAACTCTCCTTACCTTCCCAGCATGGTGTCCGGATGAGCAGTGAAAATCTGAGGATTCACCACAAAACGTGTGCCATCTACAAGAAGAGTCACCTTCTCTGGGGCCTGGGGGTGAGAGCCACCTCCAAAGCCTAGGCCGCTGTTTCCAAATCTCTCTGACACGGTGAAGGGCTCGTGGATCCGCTTGCTTCCACTCTGGAAGCAGGAGCCCTTGCTGTCTTCAGGGAGTGGCATTATGTGAGGACACTGGAGGCTTGCTGGCTGAAGGGCATAGTCAAATGCAAAGTCTGAAAGACCAGATAAACAACCAAGTAACTGAGGAGCGAACGTCTGGAGAGAACTGAAGCCATGTCTGTTCTAATACAATAAACAAAACCCGAAAGCCACAGGTGTTCACAGCTAACGTGCTAGCCTAGGGAAAATTAAAAACAAAACTAGACACTCTAAAGTCAGACCCAGGCAGATCTCTGAGTTCAAGGCCAGCCTGGTCTACAGAGTGAGTTCCAGGACAGCCAGGGCTACAGAGAAACCCTCTCTTGAAAAACCAAAACCAAAACCAACCCCTCAGGAAACTGGAGCCTCACACTGGCTCTGGGAAACTCCTTCCCGTGTGATATGGGGCTGGCAGGGATTAAAGGCTGAAGCGCCCACACTCTGAAGTGATTGCAATTCTAGAGTCAGCAAAGTGCGGTGAGTGTGAGACCCGACCAAAGAGCAGGGCTCGCGTGTGTGGTGGCCTGGCAGTGTCCTGCCGGTCCCCAAAGCTGGTGTTCAGAGCAATCAATTCCTACTTGTGTTGTGGAGGATTACTTTAACGAGGCAAAGATGTGTTTCAACTGTTCGGGCTGCATTTGTTCAACTATGTAAAGATGTGTTGCTGTTTCGCCTGGCCTGCCTAAGGCACCTGATCGGTCTGATCAAAAGCTGAAGAGCCAGTAGCTAGGCAGGAGAGGGACAGGCGGGGCTGGCAGCAGAGAGCAGAGAAGAGAACCAGGGAAAAACAGGACATGCCCAGGGCCAGAAGGCAGGCAGCTGCCGGCAGCCAGATCTGAGAAGCAGTGAAGGATTCACAGAGGGAAAGGTTTTACACACAGATAAACACATTAAAGTTCGAGCTAAAACAAGGCCTCGAGCATTCATAACTAACATTAAGTCTCGGCGTCTTGACTGGGAAGCTGGTTGGTGGCCCCCAAGGCCTGGTGCGTATTTCCATGTCGTTTCCACATCTAAGTAACACTTCCATCCCCTTTTTATGTTTGTGGACCGTGAATGTGAATGTGTGCAAGGGCCCAAGAGGCCAGAAGAGGAAGTCAGATCCTCCACTGGAGACATCAGCGAGAGAGCTGGGAACTCAACTCCAGCCTCGGGAAGAGCAGGAGGCTTTCTTAGCTGAGAATTCTCTCTAGCCCCATACTTCACTGTTTCTGAAACAGGATCTCCGTCTGAGTTAGCCTTAAACTCTGTGTAGCCGAGGGTAGCCTGATTTCTAGTCTTCCTCCGCACCCGCTGAGTGCCCTCACTCGGTCACACAGGATCTCCTGCCTGCTAGGCAACATGCTGCCTCTATCTTAGGAACTTACTACTACTGTGGGCTAAAACTCAATGTTCAGTCTTCAAAGCTGCTTTTTGTTTTTGTTTTTTAATTTGCCAGAAAGAATGGAAGTCTTTACCTCAAACCCATTACTCTTCCCAGAAATTCCCAGAACACTCCCTCACTTCGTGCTGGAGCCCCGACGGTGCCCACCCACATCAGCTTCTGAGCTCCCAGGCCTGGTTCAGCAGCAAAGTCCCAGTGCAAAAGGCCTTAGGATGTCCTCTTGGGATCTCATTTTTTGTCTTATTACCAAAAGGCTATCTTCTTTAAATATGTATTTAAAAACCCTTCACCGCTTAGACAGGATCTCGTGTAGCCTGGGCTGCCCTTGAACTAAAGCTGTAAGCTGAAGATGACATTGAACTTCTGGTCCTTGTCTCCCCTTCCCAGGGCTGGGATTACAGCAGGTGACTCGGCATGAGGTTTTCACGGCACCGAGGACCAGCATGTCAAATATCAAGAGCATGGTGACAGAGCAGGACAGGTCATCTCTGTGGGCCCTAACGATACATCACTGTTAGACAGACAGGGCATCCACCTCCTCAGTGTGTACATTTGCTTTCTATCTTTAATAAATGTAGACTAAAGACTTGCTTTAAAATAAATTTATTTAATATCCCCCCCCCCCAGCTGAGGACCGAACCCAGGGCCTTGTGCTTGCTAGGCAAGTGCTCTACCACTGAGCTAAGTCCCCAACCCCTTAAATTTTTTAGGAAGTGCATGTATGGGAAGCCACCGAGGTGCCAGTGAGTAAAGTGCTCCTCACACACACCTGACCACCTCAGTCTCAGTCCCAGAACCCCGTAAGGTGGGAGGAGGGAACTAACTCCATAAAGTTGCCCTCTGATGGCCTGTGCAGGCCACAACACACATAAAACTTTATTAACAAGGATCTGTTGCTCACTCAGCCGAGTATTTGCTCAGCAGGCCTAAAGCCCTGTGTGTGACCCCAGCCCCACTTCAGCATGGGAACTGGAGGCAGGAGAATCTGAAGTTCAAGGTCAGCGACCTAGTGAGTGAGGCCAGCCTGGGCTACCTGAGACCCTGTCTCAAAAAACAAAAGCACAACAGCACCCCCCCCCAACAAAAACAGAACCCTGAAATCCTAACAAAAACGGGCTGTAGAGATGACTCAGAGGTTAAGACCACTGCCTCCTCTTCCAGAGGACCTAGGTTCAATTCCCAGCACCCACGTGGTGGTTCCCAACTATCTGAAACTTCAGTTCTAAGGGACCTCATGCCCTTTTCTGGCCTCCATGGGCACCAGACATGCATCCAAGCAAAAGCACTCATACATACAAAAAATTAAAATATATGTAAAAATTTTTACACATCTGCATTCAATAAATGGTGGATACCTTTTTAAAGTTATAGACTAAAAAATATGATAAAAAGTCCAGCCAGTTAAGAATTAGCCAAGTGAGCCGGGCGCGGTGGTGGTGCAGGCCTTTAATCCCAGCATTCAGGATGCAGAGACAGGCGGATCTCTGTGTGAGTTCAAGGCCAGCCTGGTCCACATTTCGAGTTCCAGGATAGCCAGGGCTACACAGAAAAAAAAATCCTGTCTAGAAAAAAAAAACAAACAAAAACAAACCAAAACCCTTTCACATCCAAACAAACAAACAAACAAAACAACCAACAAAACAAATAAACTGAGTTTCAGTTTAAAAGACAAAAAGTTAACTGAGGTTACTGAGAGTGAGGTATGACAGCTCATGCCTGTCACTGAAGTCCTCAGGAGGCAGAGGCAAGCCGAGCCTGGTCGGCAGTGAACACAGGCTAGCTAGCCACAGTTAGGACTCCATGTAAGCCTGCCCCAGAGCTCATCAGGAACTGCCCCACCATTCACACGGGTCCAGCCGCCCTCGGAGGAAGGGCGGCCATGAACAATTCTCTTCACTCTATTTACAAGCAGAAAACTCAGGGAGTGAGCGTCTCACCACATTACAGTTGACAGAGACCACAGCAAGGTCAAGCTGTCTCCTGACTCCAAGCTGTAGCTGTTTGTCTTGCACTCTTCCACCAGGTGGATGGGCCAGGCTGAATGGAGGTTTTCTATGGAGGTCGGCTGCATACACGGTGAACGTATGTTTGCTAAGGCAATTAACTGACTATATGCTCAGCTTAGGAATCTGCCTTCCTCAGGAAGGGGGCAGAAGATGTCTGGGTGTGAGACAGCCCCCCCCCAAACTGCTGTACCTTCATTCCTGGTAGCTAGGGGGTAAGTGAGAATGTGAGGTCCAGAGGACACCACGCTGATGCTTTCTTTCTCGGGAGTGGCAGCTAAGGTCTCATCTCCTAGGCAGCTGAGCTCTGGCTGCAATAACCTGTCGCCATCACTGCCCTGGTGAACATTCATTCTTAGTCAGAGAGGAAGCCTGGAAGACAAGGAATGTGTATGATTTAGAAATCTGAAAACTGGTTCCCAAGGACTTCCACGGTTTGTAATGGTTGGTAAAAGATCTGCAACATCAGAGGATCTAGATGGCTTTTACCAATACTACGAATTGGTGCAGTTATTACAGGGCACACTTTTGGTTCTGTTTTGAGACAAGGTCTCTCTTTCTAGCCCAGGCTGTCCTCGAACTCAGAGATCTGCCTCCTGAGTGCTGAGATTAAAATCCTGTGCCACCATGCCGTGCTACGCACTATGATTTCTACTTATTACGTGGGGGGACATAATCTGGTGTCACTCAGGCCACAGATCAAGGGGTGGGGGGTTGTTCAAGAGCTCAGTCTACCTATGGCTTCTGTTTGTGGATGGGGTTTCTGTGTATCCTACCCCTGGCTATCCTGAAACTTACCTGGCTTCAAACCCCAAGACCTGCCTGCCTCTGCCTCCCAAGTGCTGGGATTAAAGGCATTTGTCACCACTGCCCGGCTCCGCCAATGTTTTTTTAAAAATGGCATATGCATGTCTCCAGCTAGTGAGCATCCAAAAATCACAACCATAAAGCCATACTGAAGTGAGTGGTGGCTAGCACAGATGCTCGGAACTGCTCAAAGCACTAAGAAGAAGCAAGGTCAAGTGCTGGACTGTAGAGACACCTCTACATCAACCTCCACCCTAAGGCTCCGGGAACATCTAAGGAAGAGTGGAGAGAATGTAAGAGCTGGAGCTGAGGGTCATTGTGAGACACACATGTCCTCAGCAGACATGACTGCGGTACACCTGAACTCACAGCAGCTGTGGTTACCTGCATAAGATCAAGCCAGTTACAAATTCCAGCATGGAGCAGGAGGTGGCCCATGCCCCCAGTGGATGATCCTATATGCCCACCATGCACCATGGGTCAGCACTCTAAGCTCAAAGGCATGAAGTTGGGAGGGAGATGTGTTGGGGAGGAGCTGGGGGGAGTTGGAGGGAAAGAACTGAGCGATTAAGACCAAGATACATTGTCCACACAGCTGAATGTTTCAAAGACCATATAAAAATAACATCACACAAGGAGCCGGACAGATAGGTGCACAGTCAGGAATGCATACAACCCCTGCAGAGGACCTGAGTGTGGTCTGCGGCACCCACACTGAGCGGCTCACTTGTTAACTCCAGCTCCGCGGATCCAATGCCCTCTTCAGAGCTCCTGCACTTACATGCACATAGCCACACACACACAACAAGGACACATAAGTTAATAAAACAACCACATTTTGACTTGTGCTGCTTAAGGTCTCCCTTTTACCTTCTTTTTTTCAGATTTATTGATTTATTATTTACTTAACTGCACTGGTGTCTTGCCTGTATACACTTTGTGTGAGGGTGTCTTATCCTCTGGAACTGGGGTTACAGACAGGTGTGAGCTGCCATGTGGGTGCTGGGAATTGAACCTGGGTCCTCTGGAAGAGCAGCAGCCAGTGCTCTTAACCTCTGAGTCATCTCTCCAGCCCCTCCACCTTCTAATTTTTATGCCCACCCTTAAATCAATCACACTGGCTCCATGTCACTTCTCCCCATAAGCTCTAGACTGATGAGGAAAACTAAAGCCAGCCTGATTCCCACCACTTTCCTCTCCCAGAGAGCAGGCAGACACTCTAGAGACAAGTATTTTATAGGGTCCATTTTGAGCAGGGTAAGAATTCCAACAGGAATGGTAAGCTCGTCTGGTAAGGAGCAGACAGTAAACATTCGAGGTGTCGCAGGCCACACTACTACAGTGCAAAAGCAGCGACCAGCAATTCACAAATGAGTAAACACGGCTGTGTTCCAGAAAGCTGCTTATAAACATGGACACACGTGAGCTCTGGATCGAGAAGATCTGAATAACGTGATCCACGGATCTGACCTAACTGACCCCAAGACTGCAGAGCACCGTTTTCACGCATTCTTGGACACTTGGTTAGAGCTGAACATAGCCAGGCAACACAGCCTCCTACATTTCAACAGACCGACACTCTGTAGCTGTGCTGGGGCCAGTGTGACAGTGACCAGCGACAAAAACAAATGTCTGCAAGTGTTGAAAAATCAAGCAGCATCCTTCAGATAATCTGGGTAAAAAAAAAAAAAAGGAAATCACAGTAAGATGCAGGAAATTTTCTCAGAGTGGTGGTGCACTCCTTTAATCCCAGCGTTTGGGAGGCAGAGGCAGGTGGATGGATCTCTGAGTTCCAGGTCAACCTGGTCTACAGAGGGAGCTACAGGACAGCCAGGGCCACACAGAGAAACCCTGTCCTGAAAAACAACAAAAAAAAAGAGGAACTATTTTCAACTGAATGACAAAATACAGTTAAGAACGCATTCCACTCCTGCAGAGGATGTGGGCAACACAGACACAACACAGACGCGCTTAAGTCAGGATAAGATCGACAGCTTTAACATACACACGGGAAAAAAGCCAAAATCTCCTTCTCAACAAATACCTTCTCAACCCCCCAAAATATATAAGAAAAGAAGTAAGGCTAGACATTAGAGAAAAAGAAAACGTGCCGGGGTGCTATCCCACCCCAGCAACCCCAGCACTGTGGAGCAGGAGCAGCCCGTGCGTGCTCCAGGCAAGCCTGGGACACAGCGAGAACAAAACCAGGCAGGTGGGATGGGGCCGTGCTGTGGTGGTAAGAGCGGACTTAACATCGGAGGCCTAGAGCGCTTCCTGTGCCAACTGGTAAATGACTAAATCATGGGGCACACGCAGCAGGTGAAGGCACCTCCCAGCTAACAGCTGAGTTTGACCCCAGAACCAGGGAGGAAGGGAAAGACTGACCCTGCAAGTTGTCCCTGACCGCATGCAGACTACGGCACCGGCATGCACACGGCCCTGACCACATGCAGACTACGGCACAGGCATGCACACGTCCCACACAGTAATGGAATAAACAACTTCACTAAGAACAAGAGAGTGAGGGGCTGGAGGGATGGCTCAGAGGTTAAGAGCACCGACTGCTCTTCCAGAGGTCCTGAGTTCAATTCCCAGCACCCACATGATGGCTCACAACCATCTGTAATGAGATCTGGCGCCCTCTTCTGTACACATAATAAATAAATAAATCTTAAAAAAAAAAAAGATTAAAAAAAAAAAAAAAGAACAAGATAGTGAAACCAGAAGTTAGCTTTTAACAGAAGATGAACATCTATAAGCTCTCTAAAACTCCTCAAGAAAAACAGTGGCAATGGTTACACAATCTGTGATTACTCAGTAGCAACCACAAAACTGTACTTCATAAGGATGAGGGACAACATGGAAATTACCTCAGCGAAAAATTTCCTAAAGGCTCATCAGAAAAGCGCTAGTCTTTCAAGCATGAGGGTTTGAGTTTGATTCCCAGACCCCACGCTAAGAAAGCGGGCACATGCTGGGCAGTGATGCTGCACTCCCTTAATCCCCGTACTAGGCAGAGGCAGGCAGATCCCTGAGTTCAAGGCCAGCCTGGTCTACATAATGAGTTCTGGGACAGCCATCAACCTTGTCTCCAAAAACAAAAACAAAAGAAGAAAGGGGGGGGGGCCTGTCAGCGTGTGCCTGTAACCCCAGTGCGGTGGCAGGGCAGACCACTGGGGCTCAATGGACAGCCATTCTACACACACACACACACACACACAACAACAACAACAACAACAACAACACAGAACAGAACAAGGCGAGTCACTTAGTCAACACCCAAGGCTGTCACAGGGCCTCCCCATGCATGTGTACACATGAACACACACCTGTGCCTGCACATACACAGACACACACACAGATAAAAATGAAAGTACATAATAAAATTACATGTCTGAAATTGGTAAATTCTAAAACTCTGAAATCTGAAATGCTTCAAAATCCCCAAATTTTCATTTTAGATATGAGGCCAAAGCGAAAATCCCACACTATGAAATTTTGTTTCACACACAGAAGTATTTAAAATATCACATACAGTACCTTCAGACCATGTGTCTATAAACACAAATGAATTTCATGACTTAAGTCCTACCCCCAATATGCAAATACTTCCAAATCCAAAGACCTCTGAACTCTACTGCACGGCATGTTGAGTGTGTTGTGTGTGCAGGGGTGTACACGTCCACGTGTGTTTGTGGGGCCAGAGGTTGGCATCTGGTGTCACCTTACACTGGAGACTGCCTCTCGCTAACCGGAGATCACCCACTGACTAGCCTGGCTGGTTAATGTGCCCCGGTCTTGCCGTCTCCACCTCTCCGTGCTGGACTACAGGCTGGCATGTGGTGCCAGGGGTCGAACTCAGGTCCTCAGGCTTGTACAGCAGGCACGGTACTGAGCCTGTGTCGGGAACGTGAATATGACTAGCATCACAAAGCCTGAAGATGAGTGGTTATGGCAAAAATTAAGTTTTTGGGAGAGATAGCTCAGCAGTTAAGAGCACTGGCTGCTCTTCCAGAGGTCCTGAGTTCAATTCCTAGCAATCGCATGGTGGCTCACAACCATCTGTAATGAGATCCGGTGCCCTCTTCTGGCCTGTAGGCATACATACAGGCAGAACACTGTATACATAATAAATAAATAAGTAAATCTTTAAAAAAAAAAAAATTAAGTTTTTGGATGAACCTACAATTCAAAATAAAAACAAAAAATAGTCTTATAAGTCCTAGGGACTTTTTTTTTTTGTTGTTTTTTTGAGACAGGGTTTCTCTGTGTGACCCTGCCTCTGCCTCCCAAATGCTTAGGATTAAAGGTACCATGCTCGGCTTGGGTCCTAGTAACTTAATCACGACTATCACAAAGAAAATCCCAACGAATGTATGATTGGCAGAATTCTCCTTCCTTTTTTTTGTTTCTCTGTGTAACTGCTGTGGCTGTCCTGAATCTCGATCTGTAGACCAGGCTGGCCTCGAACTCACGGAGATGCACCTGTCTCTGCCTCCCAAGAGCTGTGATTAAAAGCGTGCGCCACCACCGCCAGTCTCCAGTCTCCATCCTTTTTTTAAAGCTAGTGTGAGCTACCTAAGAGTATCTCAGAAAACAAAAAGGGCTGAAGAGATAGTTGTCCCAGTGGCCAAGAGGCTCTTGCAGACCTGGGTTCCGTTCCCAGCACCCACATGGCAGCTCACAGCCATGGCAGCTCCAGTCCTAAAGGATCTGACAACCTAATCTCAAGGCCATAGCATGCGTGTGGTAAAGACCTTTAGTGCCACACCTGGTAGACATACATGCCGGCAAAACATCAACACCTCCCCCAAACCCCAACCTAGTACCTAATAAACCTGGTCAGGACAAGAGTTGCTCAAGATCGATGCAAATGTCTAGACACTGCACATACATGTAACTGCTAAAAACCAGTCTTCATGGAATCTTTTCTAAAGTGAATCTTTTAAAGAGTGAGCTTATAACCAACCACTCTTGGGTTTTGTAAGACAGCCCTCTTGCTCACTTATCCTTTTCCTCCTTACACCAAGCTCCTGACTGAGACTTAGTCTAGTACTTTCATTCTTCATGATTTATGTTTAGAACACATTTTCCTCCAATGTTCCAGATAGCACTGGCTTTGTGGTCACAGGCAAGTTTCTTACGCGCGCCAAGTAGGCACTCTGCCTCTGAGCTACATCCGTAGCCCATCTCGGATTCTTCACCTGAAAGATGAGATGCCTGTACTAGGTAAATTTATAATAGGGTCCCTCACTCCTTTAAGTTTCATATTTCAATGACTGAGTTTCCCATCCAACAGTTCCCTTCAATTTCTCACTCCAATTAGCTGTGGAAGCTTGGGGAGGTCAGATGTGGGGCAGGTGGAAGGCACAAAAAACAAAAAACAAAACAAAAAATCAAGAACCTCAAGACTACAGAAAGAAAGACACAACGTTTTGTAAATCATCAACAACAAACCAGCGAAGCCAGACATCTAAAAAGACACCAAAGCCAAGAGAACTGTCAAAAACAAATGGGTAACTCTAAGGTCACCTGTGGAGTCTATTTGAAGAGACCGAAGTAGAAAACACCTTCGGCGGATGTGGAGGTCATCCGACCCTCATTTCTGCTAGAGAGCAAGGGAGTTCTGGGCCATATTTGGGATACTGCTTATAAAATGACTTCAGTGCGCTGCATAAGATAGGCATGACTCAGATACTCGGTTAGTGACGATGCCCAGAACGAAAAGCCCAGATAAATAATACTGATGCTGGTCCATCCCAGGGAACCCGAGACCTCCAGGCTATGGGAATTTTAGGGCACTGGCTGAGCTTTGGGGAGGAAGACAGCGAGCTGGGGAGGAAGGTTTCACCTAATGGCCCAGCTTGAGCTCTGATGCTCCCAGCAGCAGGCTCCGGAAAGAAGGGTAAGTCAGCCAGCCAGACACAAGCGATCTTTCTTCTACCAAGGCAATAACAGGATATGTACGAAAGCCATTTCCTACACTGATGTCAGGGTTCCAGAAAACACTATCCTTGCTCACACTGCCTTCCGGAGTCGGGACTTCTTGATTCCTGTCTGGTTATGAACGGAGAGGAATAAGTCAACAAAAAGAGAAAGGCATTGGACAGTTTTTTTTACTATTCTCAAGCCAAGCTAATGCGGGTTTCCCAAGGTCTGGTCCCCGGCTGACTGCGGCCCGAGTGACGGGGTGGGTGCCTGCTCACACTGCCCACTCAGGGGCCCACCCCAGCCCAAATGTCTACAATCGATTTCTGGGAGCCGTGCTAGGGTCCCGCAACCTATTAAAGAGGCAGGCACGTTTGAGAACTGCTGGTTAGGACTTTGTTTTTGTTCTTTAGGAGTGGGGTTGACGTTCTAATTCAAGATTCACCGCTAATATTACTCCAACACTTGGGGGAGACCACTGGAAAAATAAAAACATGTATCAAACTTCCAAGTAAATAATGGCTTATCAGCAAACGGACACCGTAGAAAAGGGTGCTTTTTAGAAACGCATCTTCGTTTTCTAAACGAGTGCCTTGTTCGTTGGCTGAATTCTCATCTGAAAGTTCAAAAAATTCACTTCAAAACAGGAAATCGGCCCAGGCGAGGAATGCTCAGGAGAATGACAAATCCCCACGGAGGGGAGCTCTTCGGACGGCGCCAGCCCGAGACGCGGTCAGCTAGAAAAAGTTCTCCTTTGCAGGGGAACGGCCGGTTCTGCCCCAGCCCCGGGAGGACGACGGAGGGGCGGCAGGCCCGGACGGAGGGTTCCAGGGTCTCGTGGGGAGCGCGGCCAACCTTCCCCGATCGCTCGCCCGCTCGCCCGCTCGCCCGCCCGCCCGGGTTCTTTCTCCCAGGCCGGGGAGGAGCCCGCGCAGGGCCCCGAGGCCGCCGCTCCGCGCCCGCCGCCATCATCAGCCCGCGCCGCCCGCCCGCCCGGCCCGGCCCGTCACTCACCGGCCGCCGCCGCCGCCGAGCTCTCGGCCCCGGAGCCCCGAAGCCGCCGGGATGCGAGCGAGCGAGCGAACCGCCGCCGCCGCCGCCGCCGCCGCTGCCGGGACCCGCTGAGCTCCGGCCACCGCGCGTCCCGCCCCCCGCCCCGGCCACGCGGCTGAGTCACCCGGCCCTTCAAGATAAGAGTCCCCCCTCCCTCCGCGCGGGGCACGCCGGGAAGGCCGCGGGACGCCCCGCCCCGCCCCCGCCGCCGCCGCCGCGTCCCAGGCCGTAAGCCCCGGCCTCGCCTGCTGCGTCTGCCCCGTGCCCCGGCCCTCTGCCCCGGCCGCCCCGGAGTGCGCGCCAGCGACGCGGGCGTGCCTTTATTGAAGGGCTAAGACGGAAAAGCGAGGCGCCCCAGGCGGTGAGAGAAGCTGGGCTGACCCCCCTCCCCCGGACGGACGGCTGATGCTCATTTCAGGGAGATGATGAGCCTCGCCTCCCCGAACGTCGGTGCGGCGGATGGAGATGACTTGCAGACCCAGGGAAGGAAAACAACGGAGAGAACAAAACAAAAGATGCATGAGAAGGAAGACCAATTTTTTTGCTCAACCCTTGGGTGTTGCCCTAGCAAGCCAAGTTCTGTAGGTCTCACGGTACCCGGAGCGAAGTATTAGAAAGTTGGTTCTGAGTCAAACACGTCAGCCCTGGGGAAAACCTGAAAGTGGCCTCGTCTCTCACTGTCACGGGATCTGGTGGCGTTTGTACTTCAGAAAGTTATCAGACCGGCTGATTACGCAATCACAAGGATTGCACAAAGTTCATTTAAAAAAAAATAGGGGTTGGGGATTTAGCTCAATGGTAGAGCGCTTGCCTAAGCCCAAGGCCCTGGGTTCTGCCCTCAGCTGGGGTTGGGGGTGGGGAGGGGGAGCCAAAAGAAGAACAACAAAATACCCCCCAGTTGTACACACAGCCACTCTGATGGAGGCAATGCCTCAACTGAGGGACCTCTTCCAAGGTGACTCTGGTTTGTGTCCAGTTGACAAAAAACAACCAGCACAGCTATAGAAGAAGTCTGAGGCCAGCTTGGGCTACTTGAGACCCTAGCTCACACAACAGAAGACGTAATGACAGATTCATGACCCAAAAAAATGAACTTCAAATGAGCTGAAAAACTCCCACCTCGGGGCTGGAGAATGGCTCAGCAGTTAGGAGCACTGGCTGCTCTTCCAGAGGTCCTGAGTTCAATTCCCAGCAACCACATGGTGGCTCACAACCATCTGTAATAAGAGCTGGTGCCCTCTTCTGGCTTGCAGGGATACCCGCAGGCAGAACACTGCATACAAAATAAATAAATAAATAAATAAATTTAAAAAAAAGAAAAGAAAAAAAACTCCCACCTCAGCATTCTGATAAAAACACCTGCTGGGTGGTGGGGGCGCACCTCTTTAATCCCAGCACTCTGTAGGCAGAGGCAGGTGGATCTGAGTTCCAGGCTAGCCTGGGCTACAGAGCAAGTTCCAGGACAGCCAGGGCTACACAGAGAGACCCTGTCTCCAAAACACAAACACAAACAAAAAAGCCACTTGCCTACCAAGAAATCTGCCATAGTGATGTGAACATCCGTCGGTGTCACTGGGCCGGGGAACTACGGGAACAACCCACAGATAAAACTTTCCTCCCAAAGTTCCCTCTTCTCCCCTGAGCCCCAGGGCAGTCTCCACATGGAGAGACTGCTGCCTTCCTTGTTCAAAGACAGTTGGCTTCATCTTTCTCTTATTTCCGAATCAGTCCTGAGCTAACACTTAATACCTGTTACCTAGAGGGGACATTCGATAACATACATTTTAATTAATAGTTAAGATCAAAAGGGTTCCTTCTTTATTAAATATTAAATTCAGCATATTGGACATGGCACTGATAGACATCAAATTATAAGCGGCATGTTAGAAACGCATATGTTGGTTTTTATGACTTTAATTTAGTGTATCCCCAAATATCAAGCCTCTGAGCTATATTTATCGCCCGAAACTGTAACTCTCAGAAAGCCAAATTGGCAGGGCTGGAACTTTCATTGTTCATAATGGCTGATTCCAAAGGTAATATAGGTTCATTCAACTAATGAGTTTATTACATTTCCTAAATATATTGCATCTGCTGCCAGTAAATCCTATAGAACATTCTTCATGATGTTTTACAACCCTTAAACTTCTAAACAGCCGGGCAGTGGTGACGCCTGCCTTTAACCCCAGCACTTGGGAGGCAGAGGCGGGCGGATCTTTGTGAGTTCGAGGCCAGCCTGGTCTACAGAGTGAGTTCCAGGACAGGAACCAAAAACTACACAAAAACCCTGTCTTGAAAAAAAAAACAACAAAACAAACAAACATCCAAAGAGTCCTAAACAACCAAGGGAGGGAAGTTTTATCATCCAGATTTTCATAAGAAAAATAAGACATCAACAAGTAGTGTTCAAGGTTATTAACTGCGGAGTGTTTATAGGATGATAACCCAGGTCAGCGGACCTCACTCCTCCATCGCCATACAAGGAGACAGTTCCACCTCGTTGCTTCCTGTCCCCAGGAAGCACTCCTCCACACTCCTGAAGATACTTTACTTTTCTTGTTATTTATTTATGTATGTAGAGGCAGAGTCTCACACTATAACCCAGGCTAGCCTGGAACTCACTTTGTAGCACGGGCTGGGCTCATACTTGTGGCAATCCTCCTGCCTCAAACCTCTCTGCCTACTAAAATTACAGATATTTGCCACCATCCTCAGCTGGGAAGAGCTGTCTGTGCCAGCATGAGGACCTGAGGGTGGATCTGGAAAAAGCCAGGTCCAGCATACAGCGGCAGCCTGTGCTTGTATCCCAGCTCTAGAGACAGAAAGAAGATCCCTGGGGCTTGTGGGCCAGACCGTCTAGTAGGTTACTTAAAGAGAAAAATAAATGCATTAAGAAAAAACAAGCTGGGGTGCGGCCAGAAAGGGGCCGCCCCCTTGCCCTTCACGTGGAACCTGGCTGTGGAACCTGGTACTAAACCATTTATAGACGAACTGCTCCCTGGCTGCCATCTATTTAATCCCAACACTCAGAGTCAGAGGCAGGCAGATTTTTGAGTTCGAGGCCAGCCTGGTCACAGAGTGAGTGCCAAGGCAGCTGGGGCTACAAAGAGAAACCCTGTCTTGAAAAAGCAAAAAACAAGTTAAGGCCAGTGAGATGCCTCAGCTGGCAAAGGCACTTGCTACTGAGCCTGAGACCCAGAGTTCAATCCTCGGAACCCACACGATGGAAGGAGAGACTCAGGGCTGGAGAACCCTGCCTTCTGCACAATGGAGAGCTGTTCTTGGCCTCCACACAATAAACACACTCACACACAATAAACAAAGTAAATAATAAAGAAATGTAGGAGCTGGAGAGATGGCTCAGAGGTTAAGAGCACTGACTGCTCTTCCAGAGGACCTGAGTTCAATTCCCAGAAACCACATGGTGGCTCACAGCTGTCTGTAATGAGATCTGGTGCCCTCTTCTGGTATGCAGGCAGAACACTGTATACATAATAAATAAAGTTAAAAAAAAAAAAAAAAGAAATGTAACTTCTTCCCCCATTTTATTTATTTATTTATTTATTTATTTATTTATTTATTTATTTATTTTTCTATTGTCAGCCTGAAACAGTATAAATTCTTATCCTAATAGTAAAATGTTTCACTGAAGCTTGCCCAGTAATTGAGTAAAAAAACTAAAACTTATTATAAGCCACAGTCATCCTAGGGTCCCCCTGCTAGGTAGCCTCCCTGGTTCTGTGGGTTGCAGTCTGATAGTCCTTTGCTTTATATCTAGTATCCACTTACGAGTGAGTACATACCATGTTTGTCCTTCTGGATTTGGGTCACATCACTCAGGATGATATTTTCTAGTTCCATCCATTTGCCTGCAAATTTCATGCTGTCATTGTTTTTCTCTGCTGAGTAGTACTCCATTGTGTATATGTACTACATTTTCTTAATCCATTCTTCAGTTGATGGGCATCTAGGTTGTTTCCAGGTTCTGGCTATTACGAATAATGCTGTTATGAACATAGTTGAGCATGTATCTTTGTGGTATGATTGAGTATTCCTTGGGTATATGCCCAAGAGTGGTATGGCTGGGTCTTGAGGTAGATCGATTCCCAATTTTCTGAGAAACCGCCATACTGATTTCCACAGTGGTTGTACAAGCTTGCATTCCCACCAACAGTGGAGGAGTGTTCCCCTTGCTCCACATCCTCTCCAACATTGACTGTCATTGGTGTTTTTGATCGTAGCCATTCTGACAGGTGTAAGGTGGTATCTCAGAGTCGTTTTGATTTGCATTTCTCTGATGATTAAGGATGTTGAGCATTTCTTTAAAAGTCTTTCCGCCATTTGTGATTCTTCTTTTGAGAATTCTGTTTAGTTCTTTAGCCCATTTTTTAACTGGATTGTTCAGCATTTTGATGTCTAGTTTCTTGAGTTCTTTATATACTTTGGAGATCAATCCTCTGTCAGATGTGGGGTTGGTGAAGGTCGTTTCCCATTCTGTAGGCTGTCTTTTTGTCTTATTGACCATGTCTTTTGCCCTACAAAAGCTTCTCAGTTTCAAGAGGTCCCATTTATTAATTGTTGTGCTCAGTGTCTGTGCTGCTGGTGTTGTATTTAGGAAGTGATCTCTGGTGCCAGTGCGTTCAAGAGTACTTCCTACTAGGAAATGTAACTTTAAAAATTGAAAGAAAAATACTTTATTCAAAAGATACTACATAATGCCGTACAAATTTTAAAAACTTAATACTTGCCGGATGGTGGTGGCGTAAGCTTGTAATCCCAGCACTTGGGAGGCAGAGGCAGGAGGATCTCTGAGTTCAAGGACAGCCTGGTCTACAGAGCAAGTTCCAGGACAGCCACAGCAGGTGCAAAGAGAAACCTTGTCTGGAGAAACTTAAAAAAAAAAAAAAGTGTAAAAAAACCTTAGGGCTGGAGAGATGGCTCCGTGGTTAAGAGCACTGGTTGCTTTTCCAAGAGGTCCTGAGTTCAATTCCCAGCAACCACATGGTGGCTCACAACCATCTGTAATGAGATCTGGTGCCCTCTTCTGGCCTGCAGGCACACATGCAGGCAGAACACTGATACATAATAAATAAATAAATCTTAAAAAAAAAAAAAAAAAAGAAGAAGAAAAGAAAGTGCTTTAAAAAAACCTTAATACTTTATTCATTATTGCCACGTGCGGGTGTATTGCGTATGATGGGGACGATACGAGTCACGGCTTGGCTGTGGGTGTCAGGTGACAACTTGCAGTAGTTGGTTCTTTCCTTCCTCCGCGGGCTGCAAGGACCAACTCACATCATCGGGCTTGCTCAGGAAGCGCTTTTAACCACTGAACCATCCCACTGGCCCTGGCTGCGAACTTTGTTATTTTATTTGGATATTCTGTCCTTTTAGAAAAGTGCATGGACACTTAGGTTTACTTTGCGTATTAGATGGCAGGGAGGATGGAATGGCCAGGTATAGTCAGATTGGTGTCACCTGTAGTCCCGGCATGCAACAGGCTGAGGCAGGAATGATCACCAGGCCGGGGCCAGCCTACATAGCGAAATTCTGTCTGAAAAGGTAAAGCCAGCTGTGGCGGCGCACACCTTTAATCCCATCACTCAGGGATCAGAGGCAGGCGGATCTCTATGAATTCAAGGCCAGCCTGGTCTATATGGCAAGTTCATGGCTACACAGTAAAACCTCCCTCCCCCACCAAAAAAATGGTGCTGGAGAGATGGTTCAGTAGTTATGAGCACTGGCTGCTCTTGCAAAAGACCCAGGTTCAAGTCCTAGCATCCACATGGCAGCTCACTTGTTGCTCTAGTTCCAGGGGGTCTCATGGGATCCTGAATAGACACAGGCCAAAGACACACGTAAAATTAAACAAATGAATATAAACATATAAATAGTAAAAGATGAGTCACCAGTGATGAACAGTAGCCCAGAGCGCAATCTATAAACACTGCAAGTTAAACCTCAGAAGAGGGCAGGCGCTCATCTCAGAGAGTTGACTGTTGGAAACCCACAGAGTGCTCAGTTGGAGCATCCAGAAGCAAGCTCAACTCTGCAAGCCGAAGTCCTTCGGGGCGTTGAAAGAGGAACTAGGACATGTGGAATGGGTTACCCCAGGCTTCAGTGTCTGCTGTAAGATGGTAAGTGTTTATCTCACCTTACTCTGGTTACTAGTTCACAAACACACTTGCGTCCCAGGCCACGAGCCAGCCATGATGGCTCATGTTTGTGAATAAACAGTTTTTATTCTCAAACCCAATATTGGATACTGGGAAGGTTTTTGTTTATATAAGGGCTTTTTTTAAATGTAGCCCAGTCAATTGTATTTTTATATGATTTTTAAAAGATTTATTTATTTAAAATTTATTTTGACTTTTAAAAGATTTAATTTTTTTTTATTTTATGTGTATGGGTGTTTTGCCTACTACCTGCAGTGCCTGTAGAGGCCAGAAGAGGGCGTTGGATCCCCTGGAACTGGCGTTACAGACAGTTGTGAATCAAGTGGATGCTGTGCATTGGACTCAGGTTCTCTGGAAGAGCAGCACGTGCTCTTAACTGCTGAGCCATCTCTCCAGCTCCTGCCTCACATGAGTTTTAAACAGACTTCATTTGAAAAGAAAAACGAATTTGCGAGCCTTAAGCTAGGATTTATCATTTGTCAAACTAGGATTAGAAGCAGGGAACTTCAGGCTCTCTGTGATTTCGAAACTGCTGTAGGAAGCCGTAAAATTCTTGGTTACAGACTGAGCTTGAGGTCACCACGGGATACACAAGACCCTGTCCCTAAATAAATAAGCCTCAGGACTGGAATAACAAAATGACCATCAGACAGTCATGGGGACTTGGGCAGTCTCAAAAAGAAGCTAGAAATGAGCCCAAGGAGGCTGCAGCTCAGTCTTGGCAATGTGCCGCTCTGCAGTTAAGCATCCTTGAGGCTGTAGGTCATCTGCTTCACTCTGTCAAAAACTCAGGTGCCAAGACATTTTCCCCACACATGCACTATAGGAAGGATCGGCATCCTAAGAGACCTTGGCTTCCCTGTGGTTCATTTACATTGTGGCTTTAAAGCCCTCCCCTTGCTGCTCTAGAGGATCATGGAAAAAATACTCAAAAGATCTGGTCTACCATGACACAGAAGAGACGTTTACTAAATGTTAGATATTTCAAAAGCTAGGCATGTAGGCCCATACCATAACAGCAGTACCAAGGGGTTCGATGCCTCTGGCTTCCTCAAGCACCCACACTTACCCTCACACACACAGTTAAAAATAATATAAATCTTAATGCTTTTGAAGTTGAGAATATAGGCACAAAAGGACTAGAGGGGCTGAGGATGCGCTCAGTTGGTAGCGAGTCAGCTGACACTTTTTTTTTCTCCAGATGTTTCCCACTGGTGCAGGAAGCTGGATCAAGTCAAACTACAGTTGCTTATTGAAAACAAAGCAACTCCCCGGTGGGTTCACTGAACTCAGAAAACAGGCCAGAGAAGTCATGCCCTGGAGCTAAGGCAGGGAGGTTTTATAGATCTCGGGTGAGGGGTGATGACATGCCAGCCAGGAGCTGGGACTGTCCCCAGCTATGGCCGAAGGCTAAGCCCAGGGCAGGCACTTGGGTGGGCTGGTCATGTCAGGAAGGTGGGTTGCACTGGCTGCCAGAAACGAGGAACTGGGCTTCGGGTGCCATTCCTGTTCAGAGACTTTTAGTGCAGGCGGGGCTGGGGGAAGGAGGGCAGATGGGGTTTCCCAGCTTGTGCAGGGGCAAGCTGGACTCACCAATCGAATACTAGCTAGCACACAGGAATCCTGGGTTTGATCCCTGGAAACTGCATACACTAGGTGTGATGGTCCATGCCTATAATCCCAGCACTTGGGAGGTGGAGGTGGCTACACCTGTAATCCCAGGACTGAGGAGGTAGAGGGCAGGTGAATCAGGAGTTCAAGACCAGATCCTAAAACACAGCAAGTTCAAAACCAGTCTAGGCTACTTGAGACCCTGTCTCAAAAAAAAAAAAAAAAAAAATCCACCAACACCAAACACAATTTTTCCATTGCTAAGCCTGCCTGTTTTGTTTTGTTTTGTTTTTTAACTCAGAAGAGTAACTTTCCCAGGCCACCCTTTAATCCCAGCATTTGGAAGGTGAAGGCAGGTGGATCTCTGTGAGTTCCAAGCCATCCTGGTCTACAGAGTGAGTTCCAGGACAGCCAGAGCAGCATGGTGAGACCTTGTGGAAGGGGAGCGGGGAGGAGAGGAGGATGGAGGATGATGGAGAGGATGATGGAGGAGGATGATGGAGAGAATGATGGAGAGGAGGATGGAGAGGAGGATGGAGGAGGGGAGAGGGAGGAGAAGGATGGAGAGGAGGATGGAGAGGAGGATGGAGGAGGAGGATGGAGAGGGTGATGGAGGAGGAGGATGGAGGAGGGGAGAGGGAGAGGAGGATGGAGAGGAGGATGGAGGAGGGGAGAGGGAGGAGGAGGATGGAGAGGAGGATGGAGAGGAGGATGGAGATGAGGATGTAGGAAGGGGAAGGGAGGAGGAGGGAGAGGAGGGGAAGGGAGGAGGAGGAGGGTAACTTTCCTCTCCCATTTCCGGCCCTGACACTCCGGGCTACCTCACTGGTTTGGTGAAGAACCCTGCTCCCTTCCTTTCCACAGCTGCCTCTAGACCTCCATTGCTGACCCTAACTCCAAAGCCACAGTGATTTCCTTCCCCGCAGTTATTAAGAGTCATAGATTGCCCGCCCTGTTATTTTTCTCTCCAACGCTAACAAGACGGTCCTGGAGCCACTTTCTGGAGACCTAAGAATTCACAAAAGGAAAACCTAAGAATTCCCAACAACGTGCTCACTCCCACTCAGTTCTGCAGAAAGCCACCCAGGGCCACGGTGTTCTTTGCTGCACACCCACAGCGCTAGAAAGTCCCCGGAGAGAAACAGACACTGCCATTCTAAGGTCTGCCCAGCTGCTCTCAGCCGCCTTGGCCTTGACCAAGCCCTTGTCCCGGCCCTACATCCTGCGGTGTCCTGGTGTCCGGGCGCCACCACTTACCTGCAGGGCCACCCGAAGGAAGGCCCGCTTCATAGACCTGGGCCGCGCACAGATCATGAGCGGTGACCGCGAGGCGTGGAGCTGCGGATGCCCTGGGTGGCTCACAGCCAGCAGGGGCTGATCCGCTGCGATGTCGCCCTACGGACGGCGCCTCCTCCCTGTTTACAAGCATTCCACCTCCGGGGACCGAGATTATACCTCCCCGACCCAGGACCTGCGCTCCTGGGCCACTGCCGGCAAGGTGCATGGGCTCACCCTGCCCAAGTGGGAGGGGGCTGGCAATGCCAAGGCGTGCAGGGCCTTCTCGCAGGGAAGTGGCTTTTCAAGAGGAGACGCTGCTGTGTGCAGATCGCCCCAAAGTGTGACCCCACACCCCAGACCGGGAGCAGAAGTCATCCTGAGGGGCTAGGCCCTGGGTTTCTACCCCTCGGAGATCACTGTGACCTGAGGGATGGGGAGGACCGAACTCAGGACGTGGGAGCTTGTGGAGACCAAGCCTGCCGGGGGTGGAGCCTTCCAGAAGCGGGCAGCTGTGGCGATGCCTTCTGGAGAACAGCAGAGATAGACATGTCATTTGAAGCACAGGGTCTGTCTGAGCTCCTCAGCCTGAGGTGGAAGCCCACGCTTCGGCTCCCATCCCCACCCTGGGCATCACTGTTGGCCTGGTTCTCTTTGGAGTTTGAGTCGCTGGAGCTGTGACTACTGTCATGATGAGCAAGAGGAAGACGGAGTCTCTCATGTGACCTCCCAGGCCCGGCTATATAATCCTGAGGGTTAAAGCTATGTTACCACGCTGGACTCTCCCTGGAGCCTGCCTGTGTCTGTAAGGGCTTCCCACCAAGTGGGAAGGAAGACCTGCCTTGAATTGGGTGGAACCGTCCATAGAATGGGGGACCCAGGCTGAATTAGGGCGAGAAGCCTGAAGCGTTCCAGTATTCCTTCTTTCCTTCTTTGTATGTGTGTGTGTGTGTGTGTGTGTGTGTGTGTGTGTATGGTTTTTCAAGACAGGGTTTTTCTGTGCAGTTTTGGTGCCTGCCTGGCTCTGCCTCCCAGGTGCTGAGATTAAAGGCATGTGCCACCACCACCCTGCTAGTTCCAGCATTCTTATTTTGTTTGGTTTTGTTTTTATTTTTTTCTTTACCCCCTGCCTCTGGACGCCGAGAGCTGCGAAAGTCCCACCGTGTGCTCTTTCTGCTATGGACTCCACCAGGTCCTCTGTGCCCTCTGAAGTCACAAATCAAAATAAATTCCCTTTAAGAAAAAAAGGAGGGGCTGGAGAGATGGCTCAGCAGTTAAGAGCACTGACTGCTCTTCCAGAGGACCCTGGTTCAATTCCCAGCACCCACATGGAGGTTCACAACTGTCTGTAACTCCAGTTCCAGGAGACCTGACATCCTCACACAGGCATCTATGTAGGCAAAACACCAATGCACATAAAATAAGAATAAATTATTTTTTTTAAAAAAAGGAGCCGAGCAGTGGTGGCGCATCCCTTCAATTCCAGCACTTGGGAGGCAGAGACAGGCGGATCGCTGTGAGTTCGAGAACAGCCTGGTGTACAGAGTGAGTTCCAGGACAGCCAAGGCTACACACACAGAGAGCCCTGTCTCAAAAAACAAAACCAAAGCAAAACAACAACAACAAACCCCACAGAAAACAAACAAAAACCACTTTAAGGGGCTGGAGAGACCGCTCAGCAGTTAAGAACACTGGCCGCTCTCACAGAGGACCCGGGTTTGGATCCCAGCACCTACAGGGCAGCTCACAAAGGTCTGTAATTCCAATCCTAGGGGAGGTCACTGAATGTGTGTGGTTCGCCTCATACACACGTGGGCAAAGCATCCATATGTACAAAATTTAAGAGAAAATACAATTTAAGAGAAAAGAATAACATCTCTCCCACTTCCCACCCACGAACAGGACCCCTATGTTTGTGGAAAAGTTATTTATATTAAAACATTACTGTTCATTTAACACACCAAAATACTGGGAACACTGTCTGAGGATTTTTTTTTTTTTCCTTCGAGACAGGGCTTCTCTGTGTAGCCCTGGCTGTCCTGGATCTTACTCTGTAGACAAGGCTGGCCTCGAACTCATAGAGATCTGCCTGCGGGGATTAAAGGCATCTATCTCACCACCACTGCCGGCTCAAGGATGTATTTTTCAACAGGAAAACAGCAACAAACCCCATAGCATTGTTTACCAACCTAAAGAACTTCTGAATCCACTGTCAAAGTAACCAATTGTTACCAATCACCAATGGGAAAACACACTCCTCCTGAGAAGTACATGACCCAGCTCGGCGGCGGCCGCCAGTTCAGCTATGCCGAGGAACACAGGTAAGCGGTTAGCCTCAGGCTAAGAGAAATAGTTCACTTAGTGGTGCTGTTTCTCCTGTTGGGAACATAAGCTTGGACATTCAGTGTATTGTTTAAAAATTCAGGCTCTGGCGTGGTGGCTGGGGGAGGGGGGAGAACACCTCTGCCCTGGCAGAGGATCTGGGTTTGATCCCCGCACCCACATGGGGGCTCTCAGTTGTCTGTGCTCCAGGCACCCTTTCATCTGACCTCCAAGGGCACTCCCACCCCCCTCCCCCCCATATATAAAACACAAATTCCTTTTTTTTTTTTTGTTTTTTGTTTTTGTTTTTCGAGACAGGGTTTCTCTGTGTAGTTTTGGTGCCTGTCCTGGAACTCGCTCTGTAAACCAGGCTGGCCTGGAACTCACAAAAATCCACCTGTCTCTGCCTCCCAAGTGCTGGGATTAAAGGTGTGCATAAGATGACAGGCCACATTCATCTCTCCTTAAAACTTCGACTTCAAGGAGACCTGAGAGATGGCTCAGTGGTTAGGACTGGAGATGGTGCCCAGCATCCAACCGGGTGACTCACAACCACCTGTAACTCACACGCATATCTTGCAAAGAAAATAAATCTTTAAAAAAAGAAAGAGGGGGCCTGGAAGGATAGCTCAGTGGTTAAGAGCACTGGCTGCTCTTCCAGAGGTCCTGAGTTCAATTCCCAGCAATAACCATCTATAATTCGATCTGGTCCCCACTTCTGGCACGTAGGCAGAATATTGTATACATAATAAATAAATCTTAGAGAGAGAGAGAGAGAGAGAGAGAGAGAGAGAGAGAGAGAAGAGAAAGTTAAAAAATGAGAAGAAAAAGTGGAAGACTGAAAAATTAAGAATAAAAGGATGGGAGGGAGGATGGGGAGGGGAGAGAAGGGGAGGAAGGATGGGGAGGGGAGAGGATGGGAGGGATGGGGAGGGGAGGAACTGCCTGTTATCCCGGAACTCCACCTCGGCGCTTCCCATTGGTTGGGGGAGGGCACATGACCTCTGCCAACAGCTTGTTGGAGCTCATGCTTCTGAGCAGTTAGGGCTGGAGCCCCGGGCTGCAGCCGAGCCAAGGCCAAGGTGAGGAGGCGTTGAGAGCCCCGCTGAGCGGTGTAAAATCCCAAGTTGCTTCTCAGAGGAGCTCTGGCCTTGGGAGCCTGGGGCCGAGGCCCCCTCCAGCCAGTAGCCATTTTTAAAACAAAACTTTGCCGCATGTCTGTCTGTCTGTGCACCTACTATGTGTGCCTGGTGTCTGTGGAGGCCAGAAGATGATGTCTGATCCCCTGGAACTGGAGTTATAGATGGCTGTGAGCTGCATCTGGGGGCTGGGAATTGAACCTGGATCTTCTGAAAGAGCAGTCGGTTCTCTTAACCGCTGAGACATCCCTCCAGCCTCTACAGCCACAATTTATATCCCTTTTCCCTATTCCTGAAGCGTTTGGGAGTTCTTTATCGACATTGATTCTTTACAAGGTCCCCAAAGTACCCATGAATGGTTGACATGCTGTGTTGCTTAAAACCAATCTAGACACTTACATGGCTTGACCTATATATATCCTATTTCATAGGAAGGGAAGAGAAAAAAACAGTTGCATCACACACACACACACACACACACACACACACACACACACACACACACGACATGGAGGCGCCTTTACAAAGTCCATGGCTCCCTTCTGTTCTCACAGGTCACAGTCGGCTTTCTCGGCCCGAGGAGACCAACACTGACCAGAACCAGCCAGAAGAAATCCAGCCAGTGACCATGCAGCTGAGACAAATTGGGGACAGTGTCCATCGCAGGATGATTCAAGAGGTAGACCACAGTCTACCCAGTGGGTGGGGGTAGGGGGCTGTCAGGGTGGAGGGGGAGAGGGAGAGACAGAACAATGGCTGCCAGGCAGCCAGGGTGCCCAGGAATGATCTGAACTCACGGATTAATGGTGTGTAGGTCACCAAACACTATACCTACGAGCTATGACCCTGGGCAGAGCCAGCCTGTTTGGAACCTTGGGGGTGACCAAGCGTAGTGTTCTTCTAGAAGCTCCTGCAGAGTGTTGGACTCCACTGTTCTCTAGCTGCCTCGTCTTTTTGAACATCATTTTCTTTTTTTTTTAAATCCGCCCCCCTTGTGTTTTAAGACAGGGTTTCTCTATGAATGAGTTCCAGGAAAGACACAAAGCTACACAGAGAAACCCTGTCTCGAAAAACCAAAAAGAATGAAAAAAAAAAAAAAAGATGCCACACTTGGAAGCCAGGAGTGGTGGCTCAGACCTGCCAGCCCAGCACTCGGAGGCAGAGGCAGGAAGATCGGAAATCTAAGGCCATCCTCAGCTACACACGGAGTTTGAGGCTAGCCTGGGCTACTTGAGATCCTGTCTCAAACAAAACAAAACAACCCAGTAGCAGCACACTTCCGCTTCTTAACTTAATGGGGATCTTTGGACCTCTGTAGGTCCTTCCTGGGTGCTGGAAACTGTCCCTCCGGGAACACAGGCTCTTTATTTAACCAAATTAGCCCGATTGGGACATTGCATTGTTCCCTGGGACCTGAGTTATGTAGTAATGCACCAGAGAATTTAGAGTTTATTCAATTCCATGAGCTCCTCTCGGAGAGATTTCCCAGCAGCAGGTGAGTTACCGCAGCGTCCTTGTCAAGGCAGGACAGTGCCAGAGACACGGCACAGCCTGGCCAGGGCCGCCAGCTGCGTACGAGTGCTGAAACGGCGATTTATAGACCGTTTACAGTGCCCCATGGTTTTCCTCGCGGCCACACCAGAGGGACAGGCATTCAATTTTTCTAAGTGATGTCAGCTACAGAAAAGGTCAGAATTCCCTGTTTTTCAGTTACTGACAGAACGGAGTCCACATTCCTTATCCTGTGGCCCGTGGCTGTCCATTAACTGAGCTGGTCACTCGAATATCCAGTCTCCTATCATGCAGGCGCTCCTGTGGTGTGCTACGCGCTACTTAAACACGGAGTTACAGCCTTGATCAAAAGGGACAAAAGTGTGACCTCACCGAGTTTCTGAAGGAGCCGAAGAGTAAATGAAGTGTGTAATTAGATAGTAGAAAGTGTCGAGGAGCAAAAGACAGAGCTTTAGGAGTGACACCTGCTGGAGGCTGGAGGGATGGCTCAGTGGTTAACACTGCTTGCTCTTCCAGAGGACCCGGGGTTCCATTCCCATCACCCACGATCAGCTCACCGGTGCAGTTAGTTTCAGGTGATCTGCCGCCCTCTTCTGGCCTCCGTGGGAATTGCATGCAAGTGCTGCGCAGAGGTCCATGTGGACAGAATACCCTCAAGAGCAGGCAAAACACTCACACAGGCTCTGGAGAGCGGGCGATTAAGAGAGCGTACTGCTCTTCCAGAGGACCTGAATTCAATACTCAGAAGCTACACGAGGTGCTCACAACCACCTGTAACTTCAGCTCCAGGGGCATTCAATAACCTTTGGCCTCTGTGGTACCTGCACTCACATGCACACCCCCTCACACATAGACATAGTAACAATAACAAATATAGCCATGCATACAAATAAAACCATGCATACACATATAAGCAATAAATAAATAGATAGATAGATAGATATGTGTATATATGGGTGGGTATACACACACACACATATACTTATTTATTTTGAGACCTGGCCATCATGGCTGACACTTGCTCTGTAGACCAGGCTGGCCTTGAACTCACAGAGATCCGCCTGCCTCTGCCTCCCAAGTACTGGGGTCAAAGGCGTGCGCCACCACCGCCTGGCTAAAAAATAAATCTTAAAAAGAAAGAGCAAGACTTCGAGAAGAATGCAGGGCAGATTCACTGCTAAGCTGTAAGACTTTCCAAGAGTTTAGGGTGGGGGCTGTGCAGGCCACTGAGCCCCTGAGGCAGGAGTGGTCCATCTCTGAAGAACGGCCAGGAGGCCAGTGAGTCTGGCCTTGAGGGACGAGAAAACAGTAGAAGCTGGTGGTGTACACAGACAGCCACAGCCCTCGGGAAGCAGGGGCAGGGAGATCACATGATCTAGTGGAGATTGAGCTACAGGGTAGCCATGGAGACATAGCGAGACCCTGTCTCAAAAGCCAACCTCAAATAAAAGCATGTGGCCAGAGAGAGGTGAGTGACAGCAGATCATAAGGGTCCTTGATGTCACCTGAAGGGCTTGTCCCCTCCCCCATACACACTGGGGATCGAACCCAGGGTCTCACAAATGCCAGGCAGGTGCTCTATGACCAGGCTATATTCCTAGCTCTTTTCTTTTCTTTTCTTTTCTTTTCTTTTCTTTTCTTTTCTTTTCTTTTCTTTTCTTTCTTTCTTTTTTCTTTCCTTTTTGGTCTTTCGAGACAGGGTTTCTGTGTGTAGCACTGGCCGTCCTGGAGTTATGCTGCGGGAGGGTGGGGGTGGGGGTGGAGGGCTGGGAGGGGGTCATTAGGCTGATGGCAAGTGCCTTTACCTGCCGAGACATCTCGCCAGCCCGGAACTAGCAACGCTAAACGCGACACAACCGTCTGTTTACACAGCATCTTCCACAGGAAGCCGCGGATGCGCTGGGTCCTTTTGTGGAGCTGATGTTCCTGAGAGGTCAGGCGCTGCTGCGATTTTTCTGGAACAACCATTTGCTGTGAAGGACAGACAGACAGACAAGCCCCGCCCTCGGGCTGCTTCCCAAGGGGCAGGAGTCCTGCTGCAGTATCAAGCTCTCTCCAGCTCTCCTTCCCCACTGCTGAGGGTCGGCGTCTGTGATGCTTTTGCTCAAGGGCAGGTCTGTTGATGTCCAGAGTGGACAGATGGCGGCCTCCCGGGCCTCCCGCTGAAGCCCGAGAAGTCAGGAGCCTGGGAGGCCTGACCACACAGAGAACATCACCAGTGACCCCCTGCGAACCTTCCAACAGACCTCTGGGGCCTCTCCCTGGGTCATGCCCTCTGACCCTCTGACCCTGCAATTGTCACCCTTATCGAGAGCTTCAGGACCGACCCCCCCTGGGCCCCCTGGACCCCCTGGGCCCCCCCTCCGATGTTCTGTGCAAAGCAGGAAGGATTCGGGTCTCTAGTACTCAGAACTGAGTTCTGGCCCAGCCACCCTTTCCTCCATGCCAGACCCCATCACCTGTTCGAGGCCTATCTCCTGCTCCGACCCGGCCAGGTCTCCTGCTTTCTCAGGTATATGGAGCCCCTCTTGCCTCTGAGGTTCCCCCAGGCCTTTCCTGCCCCCATCCCTCAGCCCTGCCTCCCACAGACATCTCTCCAGCCCCATCCCCTCCTGTGTGCCCAGCAAGCCCCCCTTCTAGGGAGCTGGGGGCCGAGTCGGTTAGGGCCGAGGCCCCACCTTACTGCTGTTTCTTGTTGCCCGTGGCTCAGCCTGTTGGATTTGTTTTCCTCATTCTCTTGTCTCTTTCATCCTCTTTTGTTCTTTGGAGGTTTAGTCTGTCTCAGGGCCCCTCCCACCCCCTAAAACAACGTCCAGTCCTAAGAAAGTTAGTTAGTAGTTACAAGTTCTGGGTGTGCACATTTTGAGTTCTTAGTAGGTGTTACTTTTTAAAAAAAAAAAAAAAGTGAGGGCTGGAGAGATGACTCAGAGGTTAAGAGCACTGACTGCTCTTCCAAAGGCCCTGAGTTCAATTCCCAGCACCCATGTGGTGGCTCACAACCATCTGTAATGAGATCTGGCGCCCTCTTCTGTGTACATAATAAATAAATAGATCTTTTTTAAAAAGTGAAATAAACATGATTTTATTGAGCACAGAACCTCTGTGTGTCTGCTTTGCAGAGGAGGGATTCCATGTGTTTCCACTTGTAATGGTAGACATCTGTATCAGGAGCTATTGGGGTCCAGCCCCAGATAACCCTTTCCTAGGGTCCGGGCAAGAATCTACAACCAGCTGAGGATCTAATCTCAAGAATATCGAATGAATGTATGCACACTGAGCTCTTTCAGTCCATTCACTTTATTCTTTTTTTTTTTTTTGGTTTTTCGAGACAGGGTTTCTCTGTGTAGCTTTGCGCCTTTCCTGAAACTCACTTGGTAGCCCAGGCTGGCCTTGAACTCACAGAGCTCCACCTGCCTCTGCCTCCCGAGTGCTGGGATTACAGGCGTGCGCCACCACTGCCTGGCCACTTTATTCTTCTAAGTCAGTTCCACAAGTGGCGTGGGGGTGCTAGTTATATGTACTTACCAGCAGTAATTCTTCGGCAATGCAGCTCGAGGTTTGAAGTTTTCAGGGTCATGGAGAGAGGTGATGAGATCCACACAAAGAGCAGTGGTTGTCAGCCTTCATTTACAACCCCAAAGGGGGGTGACTAATGGAAGTTCTCTGGTCGGGTCAACTAAGGGCTAAAATCGATTAGGGGATTTAAAGAGGGATTTATGTGCTCAGACTATACTCTTAGAAGTGGCTAGGTAAAAGGCTAGGAGTCCGTATGTCGCTATAAGTCAGGAGCAAAATAAAACTGCCTGCTTTGCCTTCAGCGCCACCTCTGGCTCAGCTTATCCCCGCAGCGCCACTTTCTGGCGGGGCAGGGGAAGGGTTCTCGGTTGCTAGGCAACCTGTGCCACAACATGTAGCATCAGGTTCGTAAAAGCACTTTTGCTCTGAGTTAATTGCTAAAGGGAGGACTCTTTAGAACTAAGGGTAACACCTGGGCTATGGATGAAAGAGGAGGACTTAAGCTTAATTTGCACAAGAATCGAAGCTTGGCGCCCATCCTCCTCTGGCTGGTGTTGTCTCATTGGGTCAGTGGGAATGTTTACCTTGTCTCAGTAACTAGCAGATGGCCATCCACCATCCTGGTAATAGTGAGCAGTAAATCTCTTACATTAGGGTCTTGTGTTAGTAAACCAGGGCGAAGGTGAAGAGTTAAGGATTTAAGGTTAGTGAGGTTGGCTTCTATCAGTAGGCAAGATGAGCTCAGGGCACGCTAATGCTTATCTATCTGTGGTCTGTCCTCGGATATCTGAGAAGTGTCTCAGATGAAATACTTTTGTCCAGAGAGGGCCCTGGCCAGATGTCTGCTAATGGAGATAATTACAGAAAGGCAGACTCTAAGTCTACACTGAAGCAAACGGAACAAAGGCCTGAGTGTGAGAAAAGAGTGTTTGTGTGACTGTTTTCACACATACATAGTCAAAGGGATGTCATCCATAGGTCCCAAACTTATAGGGGAAATTACATTCAATAAGCGATCAACCGCACTGTTAGAAGTTTTTGGGAAAGGGCTGGAGAGATGGCTCAGTGGTTAAGAGCACTGGCTGCTGTTCGAGAGGACCTGAGTTCAATTCCCAGCATCCACATGGTGGCTCCCAACCATCTGTTATGGGATCTGATTCCCTCTTCCAGTGTGCATGAAGACAGATCACTCATATACATAAAATAAATAAATTAAATAAATATTAAAAAAAAAAAAAAGAAGTTCTTGGGAAAAGAATCGGATGGGAAATCTACAACAGCACACAGGAAATTCCCTGCAGGAGACAGCTGATACATTCAAAAGCCGACATCACCCAAACTCCTTGAGTTTTGGTTTCCCTCTGGCAGATCCCTTGGCTGTGCCAAGTTTCCAGCCTTGTAGTGCCAGCTGAATTCCCACTTCATGTTTCTGCGGCTTGCCGCACATATACTCATCTCTGTCCTTCCAAAGGGAAATGTTTCCCAGCTTTGTTAATCTTTGGGGTTGACTATATGGCTTAGCCAGTAAAGGGGCTTGCCAACAAGTCTGATGGCCTAAGTTCAATCCAAGGGACCCACATGAGAAGGAGGGGCCTGCTGTGGATATCACTCTATATAAATAAAACACTGATGGCCAGTGACCAGGCAGGAAGTATAGGTGGGACAAAGAGAGAGGAGAATTGGGGAAACAGGAAGAAGGAGGAGAGACACTGCAGTCACTGCCAGGACAAGCAGCATGTAAAGATGCTGGTAAGCCACCAGCCACGTGGCAAGGTATAGATTTATAGAAATGGGTTAATTTAAGATATAAGAACAGTTAGCAAGAAGCCTGCCATGGCCATACAGTTTATAAGTGATATAAGTGTCTGAGTGATTATTTTATACGCAGATTATGGGACTGCAGGGTTTGGTGGAACCTGGAGAGAAGCCTTCCAGCAACAGGGGCCTGACTCCAGAAAGTTGTCCTATTTGCACACACACATAGGCACACAGAATAAAATACAGTTAATAAACATATTTTGAAATCCTTTGAGTAGATATTCCTGTGATTTCAAAATCAAAGCAATAGGAAAAGAATTAAAATGAAAATCCTTTTTATGCCCTTGTGTGGCCCCTAATTATACAAAGAAATATATATACATACTATATATACATATATGTATATACATACACTATACTGTACACCATGTATTCCTCCAGTGGTAGCTGAGAGGAATTGGCTGTTTTAATGCCCTTCTCAAATTCATAATGCTCCTCTCAAAAAAAAAAAAAAAGAGAGAGAGAGCCAGGTGCTGGTGGCCCACACCTTTAATCCCAGCACACAGGAGGCAAAAGAAGCAGGCCGATTTCTGTGAATTTGAGGCCAGCCTGGGCTATAGAGTGATTTCCAGGATAGGCTCCAAAGCTACACAGAGAAACCCTATCTTGAAAACAAAACAAAAATATGTATTAAAAAAACAAAACAAAATGGGGAATTAGTTACAAAGAATGTCTGGGTCCTCCTGTATACTTTAAAAGACTCTGGATTACTTAAATACCTATTACAACATAAATGCTGTGCCACTAAGCTGTTATATTATGTGGTTTAGGGAATAATGGCAGGGCAATTCACTACACAAGCAATTTCTTTTTCGGAAGTTTCCTTTTTTTGTTTGTTTGTTTGTTTTTTCGAGACAGGGTTTCTCTGTGTAGCTTTGCGCCTTTCCTGGAACTCACTTGGTAGCCCAGGCTGGCCTCAAACTCACAAAAATCCGCCTGCCTCTGCCTCCCGAGTGCTGGGATTAAAGGCGTGCGCCACCACCGCCCGGTTCCTTTTGGTTTTTAGTTGTGTGTGTGTGTGTGTGTGTGTGTGTGTGTGTGTGTGTGTGTGTTGGCTCCTCTTGCTTACCAAAGGGTAGAGGAGTTAGACTGCCACAGGTCCCAGGCCTTAGGCCGTTCTTCAACAAGACAAGCTTCCCTCAGGTCTGGTGGCCTTGGAATAGCACCCACCTGCAGCCCGACCCCAGGGGGATCCAGCTCAAGGTGTTGAGTCCCAGCACAGCAGCCATGGCTTGTGGAGTTTGCTCTGCTGACTCAGGCCCCCAAGACGCTGCTCTCGGACGGACGGGGAGTGAAAGCCTGGCCTTGGCTGGAACCAACCGCTGTGATGGTTCCTTTCCTACCGGAAAGCAGCCAGGGCTGTCGAGAGCCCAGAGGTCTCTGCTCTGCGTCTTGCCTCTTGTCCTTTTCACTCATTCCGATTCGGACCAAGCAAACCACCCAGGGCAGAGCATGTTTTTAAAATTCATTTCATTCATTTTGTACCTGAGTGTATATCTGTGCATCGAGTGTGTGCAGGTGTCATGGAGGTCAGACGAGGGCATTGGATCCCCTGGAACTGGAGTTACAGACAGTTATGAGCTGTCATGTGGGTGCTGGGAATTGAACCTGGGTCCTCTAGAAGAGTAGCCCAAAAGAGTATTGGCTCGGGACCCCCAAAGCCAAGTTCACACCATAAAGGGGATTTATTTTCACAGAGGGACAGAGGGACAAAGGACAGAAATAAGGGACAAAGACAGGAGATAGAGGACGAGGGAGAAGGGAAGGGAGCGAGGAAAGGGCAGGGTATTTGTCCCGGAGGGACAGAGGACGGCCTCTGGATAGAGAGGAGACAGACATGGCCCATAGGCAAATGACGGTTTATGAAGGTACAAGGGGAAAAAACCCATGTTAGGATGAGTGCTTCATTTTAATTGGGCATGTTAATTAGGGGAGCCAAATTAAATTAGGGGCTTTTGATGCTGGACTTCAATACTTTGACAGCTGGACCTTGGTAGTCAGCCTCAGGAGGAGGAAGTGGCCAAATAAGGGACTAGACCTTGGTGACTAGCTTTAGGACTGTAATCTAACGGTTTTCACCAAGGCCGAGAGTATCTGGGAGAAGGGCGAGGCCTGCCAGAGCCACGTGCTCCAGTGGGATGGAGTCTCCCTTCTCAGCCTCTGCTCCTTACCTCCGAGTCATCTCTTGAGCCTAAATTGCCTTTTTTTGGGCAAAGTTTGATATAGCCCAGCTTGGCAATGAACTGACAGTGTGGTTCACCACTGTGTGCTCTTTGAGCTGCTGACAAGAAAGTGAGGTGTGACCTGGAGGTGATGGCGGCGGCGGCGGCGGTGGCGCACGCCTTTAGTCCCAGCACCTGGGAGGCAGAGGCAGGCGGATCTCTGAGTTCCAGGCCAGCCCGGTCTACAGAGTGAGATCCAGGACAGGCACCAAAACTACACAGAGAAACCCTGTCTCAAAAATAACAAAAACAAACAAAAAGAGTGAGAGGCGTGACTAACAGGCCTTGGGGAGCCCCCGCCACCCCCACAGGCCTGAGCTGTTCCGCTTGCCTCTGCTGACCGAGGGACAGAAAGGCATCTTTCCACAGTTGGGGGGCGGGGTGGCTATAGCAGCCTTATGTAACAGGCTTTCTCTTGGACCACCAACCAGCTCCCAAATCATGAGACAGAGACTTGTTATTAGTTATGAGTGCTCGGCCTTACCTTAGGCTTGTCCCACTCGCTCTTATAGCTTAGTTTAACGTGTTTCTCTTCATCCATGTTTTGCATCGGGGCTTTTTACCTTTCTGTCATTCTGCATGTCCTATTCCGTGTCTGGCCGGCTGGTGGCTGACAGGCCCCAGGCGTCTCCCTTTCTCCCTCACTCGCTTCTCTCTGTCCGCCAGCCCTGCCTTGCTAATCGGTCGTTCAGCTGTTTGTTAGACCAGTCAGGTGCCTTAGGCAGGCAGGGGAAACAGCAACACATCTTTACATAGTTGAACAAATGCAGCATAAATGAATGCAGCACATCTTTACATAGCTCTAGTAATATTCCACAGCAGCCTTGCTTGGAGCAGGCTCAGGGGGAAGGCTAGCCTGGAGAGATGCAGCAGGAAAGGAAGCTGCAGTGGCCGCAGGGGACAGGGACTTCACAGCCACCCTCTGTTGCTTGCCCGGTCCATTGGCTAAGTCCTAGGAGGTCCGCACTGGTGGGGGCACCGAACGTCATCTCTGGTGACTCTTGTATTCCAAAAAAGAAATCCAAGTTTCTGCCTAAGGCATACTCACTCCAGTCCCGGTCTTTCTGGAGAGAGGGCGGCACAGAGGGCCGAGTGAGGGTGTAAAATGAATGATTAGTTGCCTTGGTAAATGCAAACACACAGCCTTCTGGTGCTTTGAAGTTCAAGAGCTTGTCTTGGGACCGGCTGTGTGCTATTGGGGTGGGGGTGGGAGGTGAGTGTAGTCTGTTTCCAGGCAGACCTGGGGCAGGGCTGGGGAAGATTGTGGAAGTTGCTAACTGCCCCTCCACCAAGATCCCCCTTTCAGATGCCCTCAGTAAAGACCTCTGAAATGCTCGAATTTTCTGAACCTCGGTTAAAACAACACCCTGGGCATGGTGGCACACACCTTTAGTCCTAGCACTTGAGAGGCAAAGGCAGGTGGATATCTGGGAGTTCGAGGCCAGCCTGGGCTACAGGTCAGCCAGAGCCATGTAGTATGTCAAAACAACAGAAATCCAATAACAACAACAAATCATGATTTTATTTTTATTTTTTGTTTTTTTGAGACAGAATCTCTCTGTGTATCCCTGGCTGTCCTGCAATTCACTCTGTTAACCAGGCTGGCCTCGAGCTCAGAGATCCACCTGCCTCTGCCTCCACAGTGCTGGAATTAAAGGCATACACAACTACCACCCAGCTACAAATCTTGATTATTAACTAAAGACATAAGGATCCAATTTTTTTTCTTAAGATTCTATGTTTGGGCCAGAAAGATGGCTCAATGGTTAAGAGCACTGGCTGCTCTTCCAGAGGTCCTGATTTCAATTTCTGGCAACCACATGGTGGCTCACAGCCATCCATAATGAGATCTGGCGCCCTCTTCTGGTGTGCACAGAACACTATACATAATAATAAATAGATAAATCTTTTTTTAAAAAAGATTCTATTTGTATTTTTAATTGTGTGTCTGTGTATGTATGTTCATGTGCATGTGTGATTTCAGTGCCCATTGGATGTCCTGGAGCTGTGAGCCACCTGACAGAGTCCTGGGAGCTGACCCGGGGCCTCTGCAAGAACAGCAAGCGCTCATAACACTGAGCCCCATAGAAAACTTAATATGACATCTAAGAATAATATAGTCGAATTCGGCCGGGCGGTGGTGGCGCACGCCTTTAACCCCAGCACTCGGGAGGCAGAGCCAGGTGGATCTCTGTGAGTTCGAGGCCAGCCTGGGCTACAGAGTGAGTTCCAGGAAAGGCGCAAAGCTACACAGAGAAACCCTGTCTCGAAAAAAAACAAAACAAGTCAAATTCAAGTTTAAGACCTTTATGTCTCTCAGGAGCCCAGGACACCATGTTTCTGTAAGACCAAACTTCCCAGGCTTAGAGGCACAATAGTCTTGGTTGGAAGAAATGGATGTGTAGCCTGGGCTTTCCTGGAGTTCACCAGAAGCAGCGAGCCCTTGAGAGAGGATCACCAGGCCTCTTGCGTCTCTCTGGAGACATGGATTTCTTCTCTTGGGTGGCCTGGGATGGATGTCCTAGAAGCAGGCCTGGAATCACCACTGAGGCTGGAGAAGAAAGGTGGAGCCCAGGGGGCAGTCGGGAAAATGTTCTCAGGCCATCAGGGACTGGGCAACTGATGTTCAAACTCTGTGTGGACAGTGGAGGGCACACCCTGGGCGACGCTCTGTCAGAGCACGGTCCAGGAATGGAGCAGCGTGAAGAGAATTCCGAGGGCTTGTGAGAACATGCTGAGAAAAGAGCCTTGTGACTTTTGTTTCTTTAAAACCTGGAATTGTTCTTGGAATGTTTCTGTGTCGTCCCCCACCCCCAGGTGTAGTGGGTAGGAGGGAATCTACTTCAGATTACCCATTTCTGCGTGCTGCTGTTATTCGGTTAATCGTTTAAACTATCCTTTATACGTCTCCATGGAAGGACAGGTGTTTGCCGTGTGTGGCTTGTTCTTGTGATTGTATGCAGCGTGAACTCATGTGACCTTTATTCCTGTGACTCCTCTTAACCCTCAGAGTGTGAAATGTCTGAGGCTCTGAACATGGCTCCTGCAGGAGACTTTAGTCCACCTCACTTAGTGGCTCCGTTTTCCCAGGTCTGACAACACTCCTTGGGGCTGTACGCACTCATGGGCCATCCCTGCACGGTTGTGTCCAAGGGTGTGTGTGTGTGTGTGTGTGTGTGTCCTTGTCACCTCGTGCACAGGGTGGAAGGAGCTACTGTAGCTGAAACTGAGCCTCGCAGCATCCGTAGCTAGAGCCCAGTCTGTAGGTGGGGCTTCAGTTAAAGCTGAACCTGGCCTCGGAGTCTGTGACTCATGTTTATTGAAACTTCTGAGAACACTCAGGCCACACTTGTGACCCTTCAGTAACATGTAACCATTTTAGAAACTGGGTCACACTGACTGACTCACTCTCATTCACATCTAAACAAGCAAACGGCTGGCCCGACAGAGGCTGGACATTCTGTGGATGGCTAGGGCAGTACCGTCAGCTCTCTGTGTAGCCTTGGCTGTCCTGGATCTCGCTCTGTAGACCGGGCTGGTCTCAAACTCACAAGATCCGCCTGGCTCTGCCTCCCGAGTGCTGGGATTACAGGCGTGCCCCGCCACCACCACCCGCCCGGCTGACTCCCCACACTTCTGGCCACCCTATCCTCTCCTGCATCCCCAGCTCCCATTGTGTGGGTTTGTAAATGTGGGTGCAGGAGCAGGCAGGGGCCAGAAGAGGGCGTCTGGTCCCTGGAGCTGGAGCTGCAGCTGCCCAGGGTGGGTGCTGGGAACTGAACTCAGATCCTCTGCAAGAGCCGTATGGGCTCCTAAGCTGAGCCCTCTCTCTGGTGCCCGATCCAAGAATTCCTATACTCGTGTGTCGTCCTTGGCATCTTGGGAACAGAAATATTCATCATAGTAAAATATGGCGCTAGAGTCCATCCTTCCAGACTGACAAAGGATTGAAGTGTCTGTCATTGAAGCAGTGTGTCTAAGTAATATTTTTTTTTTAGATTGATTTATTTATTATGTATACAGAAGAGGGCACCAGATCTCATTACAGATGGTTGTGAGCCACCATGTGGTTGCTGGGAATTGAACTCAGGACCTCTGGAAGAGCAGTCGGTGCTCTTAACCTCTGAGCCACCTCTCCAGCCCGTGTCTAAGTAATATTAATAACAGCTAATATTTTATGGAATATATATGTTTAGTGTGTGTGTGTGTGTGTGTGTGTGTGTGTGTGTGTGTGTTCCAAACCTCTCCCTGGAGCACCATCCTCAGAGAAGCACCATGAACACCCCACTTCCCACACAGGGGACATGTTTGTGGATGTCGGTAGGCTAAATATGACTGACAGGCAGAGGACCATCACGGAAGCCCCAGGGACCGGCCATCAGGGTCTCAGGTCACAGAGACACACAAGACACTAAGGATCGTGGTAACTGGAAACAAGGGTCACCGGAGTCAGGGACAGAGAAGCCGCTGAGGGACATCGCAGAGAAGAGGGAGGTAGCCCCCATCCAGTGCTGCTCAGGGGGCTAGGCAAAGGGGATTCCTGGGGGACAGCCCTGAGCTCCCCAGCTCTTCTGATTTCACTGGGTCTGGCCTCTGCCCAGATGCCTCTCAAGAGCTGGAAGCCGGCCACCTGGAAATCCCCAGCTAGCAGGCCACCGGGAATCCTTGGGACATGGCAAAGCGGGGGAAGCCTGGGCATGTAGCTCAGGTGGTAGAGTGCTTGTCTGGAGGCGGGGTGAGTTCACGATCACCCGGAGCTACAGAGCATGCCCAGGGTTCTCCAGGGCCGGGGTGAGTCCATCTCCCAAGCAGCATGTGATCCACTTGGAGTGTAAACAGAGGCAGAATGACTCAGCACCTGGGCAGACTGTAAACACCACCACCTGGCTGGTGCCACCCACCGGGAGCAGACTGATAGCTTAATTCTAAAAATAGAAAGGGTCCCACCCTATAAATTTATCAAAGCAAATCAGGTCTATAGAAACATGGGTGTGTCACAGTCATGTCAGAGAAACCAGGTCTGGAGACTGCCCCTGAACGCCGTGGGGGAGGGCAGCTAACACTGTACACCGGTGTGTGTGGGTCAGGGGACCCCAACAGACAGAGAATTCCCCAGGGTCCCAGGGGCTTGGGCTGGTTATCTCGCTCCCCACTTGTCGCCGTGGCCTGGCCCGGCTGCCAGCCACTGCCGGCCTGGGAAGCTTGTTCTGGTCCTTGCCTCTCACATCTCCGATCCTCCCTCCTCTGACACTTCTGTTTAGAGTGAGCACACTTCCTTCTGCGTTTGTGTCTGTGTGAGTGTGCGCCTTGTGTGTGCAGGTGTTTGTGGGGTTAGAAGAGATCACTGGGTGCCCCGGAGCTGGCGAGTGTGAGCCACCCTACAGTGCTGGGAACCGAACTCAGGTCCTCTGCAAGAGCAGTAAGTACCACACTGCTCAGCAGCTCTCCATCCCTCTGCATCTGTCAGTCTGTCAGCTTCTGCTTCTCAAAGATGGTGTCCCTGCTGCGGCCTTCTTAAGCCTTTGTAGCCCGTCGGTAACCCACATATACACATCCATATGTTCTGTAAGGTGGTAATGTGTGGTCTGAGAGTTCATATTAGTTGGTGAGATCAGAGTAAGGGTTGGATGTGGTGGCACATGAACTTAGGAGGCAGAGGCAGTTAGATCTTTGTGACCTCAAGGCCAGCCTGGTCTACATAGTTCAAGGCCAACCTGGTCTACATAGTAGTTCTAGGCCAGTCAGGGCTACATTACATGGTGAGTTCTAGCACTATCTTAAAAAAAAAAAGAAGTAATAAGGGCTCTGGGGTAAGGGTGCTTGTCCTCGTCCTCAAGGCTGAAGACCTGAGTTCAATCCCAGGAACCCACAGGGCAGAGGAATGAGAGGACTCACATAACATCTCCTTCTGACCTCCAGACACTGACACACACACATACACACACACACACACCTAAACAACTGTAAAGGCAATTTTAAGGTCAGAATGAAAGAACCCGTGTTTGTTTTGGCCCAGGCCATCGAGGAAAGAGGGATTACCTGGCAAATAGATGCTGACAGACTGCTAACCTTGTGGATTTGTTGTTTCCAGTCGATTCTGAGTGAAAGACACAATGTTGTTTGCTCATCCGTGTTTCAGACATATGCTCTTGGCAGCAAGTTCAAGGCTAACCTGGGCTACAGGAGATCCAGCCTCAAAAAGAAAAAAGGGGCCGGGCAGTAGTGGCTCATGCCTTTAATCCCAGCACTCAAGAGGCAGAGGCAGGTGGATCTCTGTGAGTTCGAGGCCAGCCTGGGCTACCAAGTGAGTCCCAGGAAAGGCGCAAAGCTACACAGAGAAACCCTGTCTCGAAAAATCAAAAAAAAAAAAAAAAGAAAGAAAAAAGGGGACTGGAGAGATGGCTCAGTAGTGGAATGCATGTGTTACTCTAGAGGACCTGAGTTTCGAGTGCTCACACAGGGGGGCTCAAACTGCCTATGACTCCAGCTGTGGGGGTCCCTCGTCTCTGCCTTCAAAGGCTCCTGTACTCATGTGCACTCACACACATGTACATGCACATATAAATTAAAATGGTAAAAATTTATATATATATATTTTGTTTTTTGAGACACGGTTTCTCTGTGTGGCTCTGGCTGTCCTGGAACTCGCTCTGTAGCCCAGGCTGGCCTCGAACTCAGACATCCTCGCCTCTGCTTCCCGAGTCCTGGGATTAAAGGTGTGAGCCACCACCTGGCATAAAAATTATCTTTAGAAATAGAAAGGTGAAAAAGTCATGTGAAGGGATGGAAATACAGCGGGGAAGAGGTCTGTCACCGGGCCAGTGTCGGGGGAACCCTGGGGAGTTTCTAACTACGGGTCAGGGGAGCCCGTGTTTGGCTCCTGCCGTGGCTAAGTCGGGAGGTTCTGGGGCGTAGACACCTGCCATGGTGCTGGCCACGGTTGGCTGCGTCCTTCCTGCACTGGGCCCATGCCAGGCATTTACAAGCATTGTCTAGTCTGTTAATCTCAGAAAGTACCTTGATGCCGGCCACGGATCTTTAAATTGATGGTGTCACCGCAGCTCGTGACAACCCTGTGTGACCTCGATACATGGTTGTCGTTATCATCCTCATTTTACAGATGAGGCAATCGAGAGACAATTAGTTCATATCACTGACAGCTGACCAGGAACGTTCCTACCCACTGTGTTTCATGTTTTAACTTTTCTTTTTGTTTTGTATTTTTTTTACATTTTTAAAATTTGTGTGTGTGTGTGTGTGTGTGTGTGTGTGTGTGTGTGTGTGTGTGTGTAGTGACACAGGAAAAGACACGAGAACTTCCTGGATTCTGGAAATTTCCACAGTGGTCCCTGCAGAGGGGTGACTCCACAGATGTACACATAGAGCTGCGCACCGGCCTGAGCTCAAACTATGGCTTAACAGCGGCTAAAAGAGGAGCTGGTGATGGCTCCTCAGGCCTGTAATCCCAGTATCCAGGAAACTGAGGCAGGAGGATTGCAGCCCAAGGCTAGCCTGGATTACAAAGCAAGAACTTACTGTAAAAAAAAAAAAAAAAAGGGGGGTGGGGGCGGGGGCCGGCAAGCTGGCTCGGAGAGCAAAGGCACTTGCCCACAAGCCCGGCGACCTGAGTTCCATCCTCAGGACCCACAAGACGGGAGAGTACCAACTCCCGCAAGTTGTCAGCGATTTCCAGCCGGGTAGAAGAGAGAAACTTTCTCCCATGGCCTTAGCCTTCCAAACACAACAGAGCTATCACCAACTTTATTTTTATTTTTTATTTTTTGGTTTGGTTTTTCGACACAGGGTTTCTCTGTGTAGCTTTGGAGCCTGTCCTGGATCTTGCTCTGTAGACCAGGCTGGCCTCGAACTCACAGAGATCCGCCTGCCTCTGCCTCCTGAGTGCTGGGATTAAAGGTGCGGGCCACTGCCGCCGCCACCACCACCCGGTTTATTTTTTATTTTTTTTTTAAGATTTATTTATTTATTATGTATAGGGTTCCGCCTGCATGTGTGTGTCCCTGGGTGACCTGGAAGATGTAAACCAAATAAACCCTTTCCTCCGCAAGTTACTTCTGGTCATGGTCTTTATCACAGCAACAGAAAGCAGGCCAGAACCTCCCACTCCAACACTGCACCTGGCAACCCCTGAGCAACCAACCCAGGACCCCCCTGCACCTGAACTGAGCTTCATGTACACCCTCTCTGAGCAGTGGAGAAATTTCTCCTTCCTTCCGAGTAACGGCCATTGACGTTAGACAGATGACATACTCCCATTTGTGACCGGCTACATAAGGTTCAGGCTGCTGCAGCCTAAACTCATTTTTAGATACATGCACAATATGACAAACTGGGTCCTCAAACTGAACTTTTGGGGGGAAATCCCATGTTTACCTTCATATTCCTATGCATAACAGAGTGTATTGGCTGGTTTTATGTCAACTTGACACAAGCTAGAGTCATCTGAAAGGAGGGAATCTCAACTGAGAAAATGCCCCCATAAGATCCAGATGTAGGGCATTTTCTCAAGTAGTGATCAATAGGGAGGGCCCAGCCCACTGTGGGTGGTGCCATCTCTGGGCTGGTCCTGGGTTCTATAAGAAAGCAGGCTGAGCAAGTCATGAGGATCGAGCCAGTAAGCAGCTGCCCTCCATGGCCTCCGCACCAGCTCCTGCCTCCAGGATCCTATCTTGTTTGAGTTCCTGTCCTGACTATGCAATGATGGACTACAATGTGGAAGTGTCAGCCAGATAAACCCTTTCCTCCCCAGTTTGCTTTGGTCACGGTGTTTGATCACAGCAATAGAAACCGTCACCAAGACCCTGGGTGTGCGTGTGAAAACGGCATGCACCGGGGAGAGATGTGAGCAATAGAGAACCGATCACGTAACCTGACCTGTCAATCAAAACGGAGGGCCACCCAAACTCCTCCCCTAGTAACGGACTCTGCCTCCCGCTCCCCCTAAAAGGGAGCCTCGAACAGTCCTTTCTCTTGGACTCTTGTGGCCGCTGTCTCTCTTGGCAGCATTATTTCTGGGTTGTGCTGTCACTTCGAATGTTTCCTTACTGCCTTGCGGTCTTGTGTGATTGGATGAGAGACTTTGAATGAGATGCTGGAACCCGGCAACGCCCGGCCTGGAGAGAAGCAGAAACACACCAAACCTCTGGGGGGGAATGGGAGAGGACTTTCCACTCAAGTACAAGTGTCAGGTTCCCTCTCTCCTGGCTCACTCACTCGGTGGGACCTTGGGGGGCAGTGGGGAGGGGACCCAAATTTAGATGTGGGGTGAGGTGGTGGTTCAAAGTGTGTCCTGAAATCAAAGTATTGGCGATTTAAGAAACATCGTTTAGATTTAATTATTTATTCGTGTGTGTGTGTGTATGTGTGTGTGTGTGTGTGTGTGTGTGTGTGTGTGTGTGTGTGTGTACTCATGCATGTGTGTTCACTTATGCAGGTGCCCCATGAATCCCAAAGAAAGCTTTGGATCCCCTGGAGCTAGAGTTAGAGGCAGAGGATGCTGGGAACTGAACTGCACTGCAAGAGTAATTGCAAGTGCTCTTAACTGCCGGGGGTCTCTCCAGGCCTTAAGAAATGTTTTACTGGACCTGCCTGGACTGAGTCTACCAGGTTGATCGCAGTCCTCAGGGAGGATTTGCCCTGGAGGAGGTGGGAATGGGGGGTAGGCTGGGGGTAAGGGGAGGGGGTGGGAGGGGGGAGAATAGGGGAACCCGTGGCTGATATGTAGAACTGAATGGTATTGTAAAATAAAATAAAAAGAAATGTTTCAATCATGATCTTTTTTTTTTAAAAAAGATTTGTTTATTGTGTATACGGTGTTCTGCCTGCATGTATGTCTGCAGGCCAGAAGAGGGCGCCAGATCTCATTACAGATGGTTGTGAGCCACCATGTAGTTGCTGGGAATTGAACTCAGGACCTCTGGAAGAGCAGCCAGTGCTCTTAACCTCTGAGCCATCTCTCCAGCCCTTTAATCATGATCTTTGTGTTTTAAATTTCCTAAGTGTACAAGTTAATTGCGCATACACCGGGGTGCATGGGAGCGATGGCTAGCGTACAATGGCCGGCACCCTGGCTTGGAGGGCATCACGAAAGTCAGAAAAACAGTGCAGCTGTCGTGGGCCCAGGGACGGGTCCAGGGCTCACTGACACGGGAACGACCAGGTGCTGCAGGAGGTACAAGGGCAGTGTCATTAGGGAGGTGGCATTAGGAGAGTCATAGGACTCCAATCGGGGGTGGGGGTGGCAGGAGGATGCCGGCAAATGGGATTCTGGGGACGGTCAAGGTCCCAAGCGTCTCAAGGAAAGACCTGCAGTTCAAAGCCATCTCCACCAGGAGGCGCAAAGCCGCTTTTGTGCTGGTATGGCGTCCTGCAGTTCCCTTCTGCGGACTGAGCAGAACTCTTCAATCCAGGCGTGCTCTGTACGACTTCCAGACCTTGGAGGGACCTCTCGGTGATGGGAAGCTCAGAGGATAAGGTGAAAGAGACACGTGCATGTCAGAAACTTCTCTGCCCTCTGTCCGCAGGCACCAGGAGACCCAGTCTTCCCTTACTTCCTAGTGGCTGTGGTGAAGCCTGCCTTCTGTCCGGGTGTAGGGAGTGAGTGTACCCTCTGGCCTGCTGCCATGTGAAGGGGAAGAGAAACTTCAAGAGAAACGATGTGACGATGTGTTGATTGGTTTAATGAATGTTTCTTGTGCACCTGTTGTCTACTCGGCATGGTTCTAGACAATGAGGACACAGTAGGTATGGCAAGATACACCTGTGATCCCAGAACTGGGAGGCTGAGGATCAAAAGTTTCAGGCCAGCCTGGGCTACACGTGGAGTCCCTAAAACAACATCAGCAACCAAACAATAGCACAGAAAGAAAAAAAAAGAGAAAAGAGAAAGCGTGGGCCATAGAAGCAACCAAGAAAGAGCAAACAGTCAACTTCAGATTGCAATGTGAGCCACAGTGGGAGCTGAGAAGGAAATGCCAGGGTGCTTACTTGGTCCTCAAAGGCACGAAGCTTTGTAAAAGCAGTCGTGAATTTCCGCCAGCACCATACTCTTCTTGCAGCCTCTGTCTCCGTCCACGTGGCCTGTAGCTCCCCAACAAGTGACGGACGCCGCTGTTCATCTCCATAGCAAGCAGTCAAATGTGGTCCTACTGAGTGGGGTCAGAGAGGTGGGGAGCAGGGAGACCGTCGTCCACAGCCACGTCTCCCCTCCCCTTCCCAGTGTGAAATCACAAGTCAGGGCGTAGAGATCACAAGTGTCTTCTTGAGCAGTCCTGCAGATCTGGACCTATAAAAATGGCAGTTGAGAGGCTGAGGCAGGTGTTGTGGGAATTCATTCCATCAGTTGAAGCTGAGAGAGAATTGGCTTTGGTAGAAAAGAAATTACAGGTTGCACATGTGGATCATATGGATCCAGAGCTGAACTGCATTCTGGTTATATTACCCTCTATGGATTCTCCTACATGGATTTTAATACAGAGGGAAGATATTATATTAGAATGGATATTTATTTATTTATTTATTTATGTATTTATTTATTATACATACAGTGTTCTGTCTACATGTATGCCTGCATGCCAGAAGAGGGCACCAGATCTCATTACAGGTGGTTGTGAGCCACCATGTAGTTGCTGGGAATTGAACTCAGGACCTCTGGAAAAGCAGCTAGTGCTCTTAACCTCCGAGCCATCTCTCCAGCCCCTGGAATGGATATTTCTACCACATAAACAGAGTAAGAAATTAAAAACATATATGGAAGAGATTTCTGATTTGATTTTAAAAGGAAAATTAAGACTTCGTCAATTGACAGGAATGGACCCAGCAGAAATTGTAGTACCTTTAACTAATGAGGAAATTTCCTCTTTATGGGAAGAAATGAATATTGGCAAAGAGCTTGCAGTAACTTTTTGGGAGAGATTAACAACAATTATCCCAAAAGCAACAGACTTAAATTTGCAAAAGAACCAGTTGGGCTCTTTCTCACATCATACAGGGAACCAATCTCTGGAGTCCCTGTGTTCTATACTGATGCAAATAAATCAGGAAACTTAAGCAAAGTGGTTCGAAGCCCTTATGATTCTGTGCAAAAGTCAGAATTGTATGCCATTCTCATGGTACTAATGGACTTTACAGAGCCTCTCAATATAGTTATTGACTTTAAATATGCAGAAACAATTGTTTTACATATTGAAACCATTGAAATTATTCCTAATGAAACAGAATTAACTTCATTATTTATACAATTACAGGAAATAGTCAGGAATAGGAATCATCATATATATATATACATATATATATATATGTATATATATATATATATATATATATATATATATATATATATATATATATATATCACATTAGATCTCATACAGGTCTGCCAGGTCCTCTAGCACAAGGTAATGATGAAATTGATCAGTTATCAATAGGAAATATGCTGGATGCCTCAAAATTTCATAAAAAGCACCATGTTAAAAGCAAAAGCTTGGAAAGGATTTTTCCATCACTTGGCAACAAGCCATGGAGATTATAAAAAAAATGCTCTACTTGTTCCTTCTATAACCAAACTCCATTACCTGCAGGAAGTAACCCTAATGATATACAAAGAAATTAAATTTGGCAAACAAATATGTTTCATTTTGCAAAATTTGGAAAATTAAAATATGTACACCATACAGTAGGCACATTTTCAGGATTCCAATGGGCAACTGTGTTGAGTTCTGAAAAGTCTACTCTGTGATTACACACCTGTTAGGAGTTATGGCCATCATGGGAATACCTATATAAATTAAGACTGACAGTGCAGGCTGGGCGGTGGTGGTGCACACCTTTAATCCCAGCACTCGGGAGGCAGAGGCAGAGGCAGGGGGATCTCTGTGAGTTCGAGGCCAGCCTGGTCTCCAAAGCGACTTCCAGGAAAGGCACCAAAACTACACAGAGAAACCCTGTCTTGAAAAAACTAAAAAAGAAAAGAAAAAAGAAAAAAAAAAAAAAAAAAGACTGACAATGCTCCAGCATGTGCCTCCAGTAAAATGAAACAGTATTTTGCATATTATAATATAAAGCATATTACAAGCATACCGCACAATCCTACAGGACAAGCAGTTGTAGAAAGATCCAGTCACACTTTAAAAGACATGCTTAATAAATAGAACGAGGGAACTAAGACCCCCCAAGGATAGATTGCATAATGCCTTATTTACCCTAAATTTTCTTAATGCTAATGAGAAAGGAACACCAACTGCAGAGAGACATTGGATAATAGATAAAACAACTGAATTAAATCAGCCTGTGTACTTTAAAGTTGTGTTGACCTCAGAATGGAAACCAGGATATGTGTTACGTTGGGGGAGGGCTTTCACTTTTGTTTCCACAGGAGAAGAAAAGCTATGGATACCATCAAAATTGATAAAGATTCATTTTGAACAGGAGAAACCTCTTAATAAGGAGAAAGGATGCTCATCCACTGATGTGACAATTCTACAAGTCGAAAGGAAAACTCACCAAATGAGTGTCAGGGCAGAGTTCTGTCTTTACAGTAAAATAACAATACCCATCTTCAAGAAGGCAAAAGACCTTGGACATCTAGACATCTAAAGAAGAAAGGAGGGCTGGAGAGATGGCTCAGAGGTTAAGAGCACTGACTGTTCTTCCAGAGGTCCTGAGTTCAATTCCCAGCAACCACATGGTGGCTCACAACCATCAATAATGAGATCCGGTGCCCTCTTCTGGCTTGCAGGCAGAACACTGTATACATAATAAATAAATAAATCTTTAAAAAAAAAAAAAAAAGAAAGAAAGAAAGAAAGAAAGAAAGAAAGGAAAACTATCTAAAAAAATTACCAAGCAAAGAAAAATCAGACCTAATGGTACCAATATTCTATTTGGGGTGAAATCTCACTACCTAAACATCAATATTTCTTTACTTCTCAAAAAAGTTGAAGTCCCAACTCAATTGAAAATTAAAGCTGACTTTGGAGTTGGAGTGTGGCTCCCTCCTTCTCTAAATTCAAGCATGCTGTTAAAAGAAAAATTCAGAGTTTCTGTCTCCTATCAGAAGAGCCACCTGGTATGGGACAGAAGAAAACCAAAATCCAGGGACTAACTGTTGTCATAAATTTCTTTCACCTCTTACTTATTTTTTATTCTTTAGAACCTTTCTTTATATTTATATAACTATCTTAAAATTTAAACTTTCTGTTTTGATATTAATAGTGTTTAAGTTTCCTACAATGAACAATAAATTTTCCTAACAGCAATCTCTAAAGTCTCCAGAAGGATGATGGGGCCCCACAACAATGATCCTGCCACATTCATAATAAAGCTGTTGAATCCATAACACTCAAAGATCGGCTTTAGACTACAAAGTGCTCAAGACAATTCCAAGGTGGCTAGCTGGGATGGTCCACTGTAGCTGAATTTTTCCTCTGTCTGACCTGCTCATCAGCAGCTCAGACCCAAGTAATCACACAGAGGCTTATATTAATTAAAACTGCTTGGCCATTAGCTCAGGCTTATTACTGACTAGCTCTTACACTTAAACTCAGCCCATTTCTGTTAATCTATATGTCACCAAGTGTTCTGTGGATTTACCTGTGTGCCATTACATGCTGCTCCCTGGACAGTGGACTGGCGTCTGCTTACTCAACCTTCCACTTCCCAGAATTCTCTTTGTTTGTTTATCCCACCTATACTTCCTGCCTGGCTACTGGCCAATCAGCTTTTTATTTATCAACCAATCAGAGCAACACATTCACAGTATCCAGAACATCCCACAGCAGTCCACCAACTCACACTGCTCTAGCCAGAACATCAGATGTGCTTTACCCATTACTCTGAGACTGGCTATAAATGTCACAACTAGTCCTCATGAGACTTAACCATTATTTTAGTTTTTACTGGATCCCACAGAGATACTGTTACCACCTCGACAGCAGGAAGTGATTCTAAGAAAACAATGCCCCCTCTCCCAACAAGTCTTTGTTTTCTCAGGGTTTCGGGTAATTGTCATCTGTAGGGGTTGGTTATAAATTATTATAGGACTGGGCATAGAACAATGAAGTCTAGACTCAGGAATCTCTTTTGGAATAGAAAAAAGGGGCATGGATAAGATAGGATAGTAAGGCAGGTTATTGTATCTACTTGTAAACTAAAATAGAAGCTATCAGTTTTAGATAATTTGCACTGGTATGGATTCTTATATACTGATACAAATTCAAAATTATATTTGTCATATTGTATATATGTTCCTACTTATGTTTAAAATATTTTTGTATATTGATATAGACATAAAGTTATTATTGCCATACTGAATGTATGTTCTACTTCTGTTTAGGTTATTTTGTATATTGATGCAAATTAAGGATATTTTTGTCATATTGCTCTATACATTTCTACCTCTGATTATGATATTTTTGTATATTGTCACAACTTCAAGGTCATTGTCCTTAAGCTGTACATCTGTTTAGAGATTGTTTATTTATAGTGTGAAGCTTTAGACTTTAAGCTTTATACGTTGATAAGTATTACAGGTCAATAGTCACCCATGTTTGTCAAACTTATAGTCATGTTAGTTAGGTTTTCTAGGTAAACCAAGATATATTTTAGATGGATAGGTAATCTTCAAACACTTCAAAGACCCAGAGAATATGGCATTTAAATGTTTTAATAACTTAGAATTCTGTTGACATGAGACACAATTGCTCCTGGTAGCACCAATCTATTCCCGAGAAGATGTTGGGCTTGGAAGACATTCCATATGGAGTTCATCTTCTTGGCAAAAGTGGCCTGTTGGGCAGAGAACTGCCCTTGCCTTGACTGCTGACAGTAAGCACGCTGTCCAGTCTGGGTGAGCAGGACAGAAGGAAAAGCAACTGCTGAACCTTGCCAAGACAGGGTAGGACAGTCTTTTAAAATTTTCTGCTTCTGAAAATGGTCTATCAGATATTCAAGGCCTGTAGCCAAAAGTGGATGCCTGAACATTGCAGAGAAACTTTGGGTGACTCTTCAGGTGTTTCTGTCATCTCTTACAGTTTCAGCAGCTGCCTGCCTGCACTTCCTGCTCACTCAGGTAATATTATTTTCCTTCAGCCGGGGGGTGGTGGTGGTGGCGGCGGCGGCGGCGGCGGCGGCGGCGGCGGCGGCGGCGCACGCCTTTAATCCCACACTCCAGAGGCAGAGGCAGGTGGATCTCTGTAAGTTCAAGGCCAGCCTGGTCTACAGAGCAAGTTCTAGGATAGGCTCCAAAGCTACATAGAGAAACCCTGTCTTGAAAAACAAACAAACAAACAAACAAACAAACAAAAAATTATTTTCCTTCTCAGGTCTTTGATGGAGTTCAAGACTAGATAGTTATAGTTTCAATCCTCTCATATCTTAGCCAAGAGCACATCAGGTATGAGATTCAGATTCTTCAGGCTAGGACAGCTATTGGAGTAATCTCTGTAATATTAAAATCTCTGGGTATTTAGTATGTGTTTCTTGCTTGTTCTTGTTGGTTGTAGTTCCATTTTTGTTTATGTTATTACCTTTTCTTCTGGACAATACTTGGCAATTATTCCTATTGTATATAGTTTTGTGTTAGTATTAGAGCCCTTTTATTTAGACAGAAAAGGAGAAGTGCTGTGGAATTTATTCCATTCAGCCAATGGCTTTGAGGTAGAAAGCCCTAGGGCATGGCCTTACCTGCACATGTGACCACTTAAAAGCAGAGGCATAGGGGTCATGCTCTCTCTTTGGGGGCTCAAGCGGCATGGAGCAGCTTGTGGTTGGTCCCCATCTTCCTTGGATAGGACAGTGGGAGCTGGACCAGCAGGATCAGCACCGACATCTCCTTGCTCTGTATTAGTAGTCTGTATTTCCCTGCACCCTTAATAAATTATTAAATAGATTTCTGTGGGCCCACACTTCAGGCAGGTGGATTGTAAGTTTGAAGCCAGCCTGGGCTGCATACAGAATCACTTTCGAAAAAACCATGGGCAGGGGGTGCAGCTCACAGAGCCTTGTGGTGGTTTGTGTTCCCCAAAATATTGTGTACCCTAATAAACTTATCTGGGGTCAGAGGACAGAAAAGTCACTAGATACTTAGGATAGGCAGTGGTAGCACACCGCCTTTAATCCTAGCATTCCAGAGACAGAAATCCTTGTGTTCAAGGATACAGCCAAGCACCACCTGCACTACCCTGGCCAAAGTGTCCATTGCCCCTGGTTTCTCCTCAATGGCTCCCATAAGTTGTCCACATTCCTCTCATTAAGACTCACGCCTTTAATCCCAGAAAGCCAGCCTTTAATCCCAGGGAGTGGTGGTAGAAAGCAGAAAGGAGCAGAAACTAGAAGCATTTGGCTGGTTAAGCTTCAGGCTTTCTAGCAGCACAGTTCAGCTGAGAACCATTCGGATATGAGGACACAGAGGCGTCCAGTCTGAGGAAACAGGACCAGCTGAGACGTTGGCCAGGTGAGGTTAGCTGTGGCTTGTTCTGCTTCTCTGATCTTCCAGTGTTCACCTCAATAACTGGCCTCAGGTTTGATTTAATTAATAAGACCTTTTAAGATTCTTGCTACAGAGCCTCGCTCTGTCTCCTGCACAGCAGATGAGTGGATGAGTAAACAAAGCCAGTTTCCATAAGTTGATTGACATCCCGATTAAGGAAATACAGAGCCTGGGGAAGGGAGAACCTGGAAAGTCCCCCACTACTGTTGTGACCCTTGAAATCCCAGCAGTTCTGAGCAAGACGCCATTCCCCTCAGTCACGGGTTACGTGCCCTAAGGCCAAGTTCAGGTTCCCAGCTCGAGGCTGGGATGGGGATGCCCATCAGAGCTCTGGGGTGGAGGGTTGTAGATGCTCAAGGCATGTGAATCACCAGAGGGCCTCTGAGGCACCTGACTAACTCATCGATCCCCCAGCATCAGGGACTCTCCAGGGAGAACAAAGATCAGAGACACCACTGGAGCTCAAGGGTCCATCATCCTGCCGTCACCCAGGACGCTTGCAAACTTCAGAACAGCCCACCTTACCCTAGTTGAACTTGAGAATGATTGGCGGTAAAGGCTGTGTTTTCTTGACAGATGGTGACTCACCAACTCAGGCCTTATCAGTCACAAAGGAGAGAAAGGGACTTTGGCAGCAAGTCCGACCTGAGCCAGGGGCAGAAGGTCTCCAGCGAAATGGAGAAACAGAGCTGGATATGTGGCCCAGTTGGTAGAGATCTCATCCATCACTCAGGAGGCCCTCGGTTCAGTCCTTATAAACCAAGTGTTGAGGCACAAATCTGTCAGCCCAGCACTCGAGAGTTGGAGGCAGAAGGTCAGGGTCATCCTCAGTTACAAGGCAAGTTTTAGGCTAGCCTGGGCTGCTGTGCCTTTCTTTTGAGCAGGGAGGTATCTCTGACATCCCCATTCATCCATCCCACTCTGCAGGCAGGGAGACACGCCCACGCCAAAACCCCGCTTCCACACTTCACCTGTCACCTGATGATCATGTTGGCGGGAGTCAGGCACCCTGCTTGTTTCTCAGCCACGTAAAGCTCATTCAGGGTCACCAGGAGCCAGCAGGTGGAGAGGAGAACCTGTGAGGACGGGGAGGCTTGAGGGGCTCCGTCATCTCTACCTGTGTTTGTGGCCAGAATTCGGCACGCGACACGCCACATACCTTCCTTCTGAGTGGACTTGCTGCCTCTATGGAGACCACCACCCTCTGCCATTCCTCATCCTGTTTGGTGGTCTTCCGGGGAGGAATGTCTTAAGTGCCCTCTGGCTTCTGGTGGGTTCTGATAGGCACTACCCTGGCCAAAGTGTCCATTGCCCCCGGTTTCTCCTCAATGGCTCCCATAGGTTGGCCACATTCCTCTGGTTAAGACTCAGTTTCTCCTGCCCACTGCCCCATCCACACAGTCTTTCCAAGTTTCTCCTGTCCTGGACCATTTAGGGGATGTGACAACTCCCGCCGTCGCAGCCCTAAGGGCCAGCAACATCACTGGCCACTTCTGCACACCCACACCCACCTCCTCGTACGTGCATTTGTTAGTGGAGTCTCTCAACGGCCTACATGAAGGGCCACCCCTTTCCTGCCGTGACCCGCACAGAGGGGTCGGGAATTCAGGACGGGCCTGAGCAGCCCCTGCCACACGGAGGCCATCGACTCTGGTGGCAGTTGATGTCACTGTCCACCTGCCCTTTGCTTTACTGGTCTTTCTGCGTGGGTTGCTCGTGTGAATCTGAGCCATGGTTTCCAGCTGTTTCCGGGTCCCACGTGTGGTATGATCAGTCTGCACACTGGGGATCTCTCTAATTGACTCAGAGGCAAACAGTGTCTCTGCTTCCCTGAGATTTCTGTCTGTCTGTAGGCTCAAAAGCAGACTTCTTCCTTCAGGCCCAGGAAAGAGCTGATCTGTAGTCTGCAGCCTGATAACACATTTCTCAATTTCCCATCCAACTGTCTTCATCCTGGGCTCGGCCCTTTGAGACTTCTCTGTAATAAATTAGCCTAATATGGTGTTTTGATGGGTGGCAATGAACCAGTTCCCCCAAATTTCCCCAAGTACAGCAAGCTCTTTAAACCTTGAGCCGTCTCTTAGCCCGGCGGTGGTGGCACACAACTTTAACCCCAGCACTCAGGAGGCAGAGGCAGGTGGATCTCTGAGGCTGAGGCCAGCCTGGTCTACAGAGCGAGTTCCAGAACTGCCAGGGCTCCCCCAGCCGCAGTCCTGGGGGGTTTTTCTAAGAGGAGCTGATGGTGGCTGTCTTCTGCAGGGACAGGAGGGAGTGTACTGATGGGGTCTGGTCTCCTTTTCCAGGCCGTGAGCCAATCCCATGGCACTTCCTGCAATTCCAGCTGACGCATCTTCTCATGTAAGCTGGCTGGAGCTGGCGTTCCTCTCCTACAGGATGGGGAGGGCCAAGTAACGTGCTTAGTCCCGTTATTGTTTGGTGCCCTTCAAGTCCCCTCCCAGGCCGTTTCTCCCTGTCAGTCCTGTGACCAGAAGTTCCCGGAAGGAGAGAGGCGCCCTTTGCCTGGGATGAGACAGGGGGTTTGCTGCCCCGAAGCCCAGGTTTAACTGGGAGGAGTCAGGTCACCCAGGGAATAATTGCAGTTTCTTCCTGGCTGAGGTTAAAGGCCTGGCATTTGAATGAGGATCTAGTTTCAGCTCTGATCCACAGATCAAGAGTTTAAGAGGTGGGTGTGATGGCTCATCCCTGGAATCCCAGCACTCGGGAGGCTGAGGCAGGGGGATTGCTGCCAGTTTGACACCCTGTTTCAAAACAGCAAGAGTCTGTGGGTATGTGTGTACCACGGCACCATTGGAAAACAAAGCGCTCCCTGCCTCACTAGACAAAGGAAGAGCCCTTTTAATTCATTCTCTTTTGCCTGGTGGTGGTGGCGCATGCCTTTAATCCCAGCACTCGGGAGGCAGAGGCAGGTGGATCTCTGTGAGTTCGAGGCCAGCCTGGTCTACAGAGCGAGATCCAGGAAAGGCGCAAAGCTACACAGAGAAACCCCGTCTCAAAAAAAAACAAAAAAACAAAACAAAACAAAAAACCAAAACAAAACAAAATTAATTCATTCTCTTTCTTTAGTAAGCTTGTCTGGGTCAGCGCATGCCACAAGCGGACATTCGCTACCACAATGGAAGGGGCAGGTGACTCCCTCTGCAGTCATCAGGCCAGGGGCTGCTGTGACTCAGTTGGTTGAACCCTGGCTTAGCACGCAGGAAGCCCTGGGCTCCATCCAAAGCACAGAATGCCATCGTGTGGGCGCCATGGGCCCTGACCCCCGACTGTGAGTGGCTGCAGCCTCGCTTGCTGACCAGGTGTCCTCCCTATTCAGATTCCCTGCCGGTGTCCTTCTCACCTTAGGATCATCGGAGAGCTTACCGGAGGTTCTTTGTTCCTACATCCTGCTTGTGGTGTAAACAACTTAGGTGCATCCTGTATTTGGTGTAAACAACTTAGATGCAAGAATGCAGAACTTTGGGTCTAGATTGTAGACCACTGGTATCGAACTTCTGCCCTCAGGGGATCCTCCATTTGTGCTGTAAGCCTGTATTTAAGGTTTCTTCCCCCTTTCAATAAACGGCATTTGGCATTCAGCCATGGCAAATGACTCGCTGTCTCTTGTCTCTATTTTTTAATCCGCAGCCCTTCGCTCGGACATGGTGAACAGGTATTGGTAACGCGGGCGTTACTGCTACACCATCGGGTGCAGCAGTGCCGATCTCTAATCCAGCGCTCAGAAGGTGGATGCAGGCTGAAGAAACGGCCAGCATGATACAACGAAGGTTTGAGCCGTGGACAGGAGAGAGAGAACAGCCGGAGGGAGGCATCTGGAAGAGCCCAGAGCAGAGAGAGAAGCAGCAGACTGAACATGGCTGGCGGACTGGACCTGGCCAGGGCTAGGAGAGCGGGAGAGCGGGAGAGAATAGCGGAGATGGCGAGACAGAAGGAGCTAGAGAATGGGACATCCATCGTGAGGGAGCGCGGGAGAATAAGAGAATAGCACAGGACTAGGTACTGAACAGTGAGTTATTATGAGGGGGGAGCTGGGGGGGGCGGAGACTGGGGGAGGGGGCTTTGAAATGTGTAACAAGTACTTGGGAACAGGGACTGGGGGAGCCTAGAGGCGGCATGGGCTCTGACCTACAGCCACAGGCTCCGTCCATGGAGAGTCACCGTCCCTTCTGCCGAAGCGCAGGGAAATCTCCCGTAGATGGGAACAGCTTTCACAAGTTCCTGAGGAATGCTGGCTTTTATCTAATCGCCAGAACCCCTTCCTTCCGTCGTCCAGACCGAGCTTATTTCTGGATGTTTGGACAGCCTGAGACCCCACAATCAGAAGTTCAAGGCCATCTTCTGCTATACTCTGAGTTTGAGGTCAACCTGGACTTTTAGAGACCTGTTTCAAAAAAAAAAAAAAAAAAAACAAAAGGTGAGCCTCACGTCAGCCAGGCCCCCGGTGAGCCCCGCTTTCTGCTCCGGAAGACGCAGCATGGCTTGCGGGGCGCCCAGGTGCACTCTGTGTACTTTCCAGAGAAGGGGCGCCTGGTTCGCATACCATTAGGAAATTCATAAGAAGCTGAGTCATGCCTGGCTTGCCCTGGCTTTCACTTATCTCAGGAGATAAGTGACCTCGGTGGCCCGGAATCAGCCGGCTTCAGTTGCTGGAAGTGGACTGGGTTCCCACTAATCCCACCGGGAGGAGCCGGGCTGACAAAGTCACGGGGTGAATTAGAGAAGGAGGTTTCAGACAGGGCTCCAGGGTGAGGCAGAGCGGCTCACCACAGCTGTGAGGCAGACAGTGGGGTGCCACTGGGGCCCGTGACTGAGAATAGAGGGCTCCTCCTTAACCGCGCCCGCTCCAGCAGGGAAATGCTTCCTAAAAAACGGCTGGGGGACCCCTGCCAGGTCCCAAGCCACACCTGCAACTCCAGCTCCTCAGACCCTCTGGTGGAGAAAGGAAGCTCCCCGGAGGCAGGGTGGGCGTGAGGGAGGCGACAGCTGAGGTGGTAGAGTACTTAGCGCTCACAGAGCCCTGGGTTCCAGGACCAGCATCCTGTCAACTGAGCAGAGTGTGCTCACCGGTAATCCCAGCAGTCCAGATGTGAAAGGCAGGAGGATCGGGAACACAAGGTCGTCCTCAGCAGGGTAGTGAGTACCGAGCAAGCCCGGGCTAGTGGGGACCCTGTCCAAGCAATAAAACAAACAAAAAAAATTCACTTTTGACAGCATTCTTATAAGCCTGGTTTATGACTTGTGCTAGTTAAACCTGTCATTCACTCCTTGCCTGAGGCATCACGGTGCTCTACCCACTGAGCCATCTCACCCCCCAGCCAAGTGCAGAGAGGAAAGAGCATACACCTGGAAATGATATGTTAGGCATGGCAATACACTCAGCTGATTACCAAAATATGAAAGTATCGTGTTGTTAATCACGGGGCTTCAGTCTCTTACTTTGTAACCATGTGTTTGCTGCTGGCCAGGGCACAGTGTGAACAAGACGTGCCTGGCTGGATAGAATTTGGTTTGTACTATAACGAGATGGGGTAAAGGTCAACGACATCGAGGGAGTGGGAAAGAAGAAGAAAAATTGAAGTGAACAAATGTTAATGATCTTGGAAAATTATTATAAAGAGAAATGACTTGAAACTGCTCATACTTGAATGCATTAGAACCCGTATAAATAAAGTCGGCCTGGGCTAGTGGGGGCCGTCAGTTCGAAAGGCAACCAGTGATCAGACTCTTCCTTCTTCGCTGAACTGAGGCACAGCACCCCGCTGGAGCTGGACCCTGGCAGCCACCTGGCAGGCAGTGAGGTCATCCTATCTAGGATTGGCTTACGAGAGCGACAATCCAATTAGTTCATTCCTGATTGGTTAGGGCTAGCAGGGGTGGGCTAAGGCTGTAGTTTTCCCCCTTTCGGGCAAGTTTGAACAAGTCCCAGGCTCTGTTCTGAACTGGTTACCGCCTGAGATACTGTGGGGGCTGGCTCAGGCCTGGCACGGCCAGTTCCCCTCATCCTCGATGTCAGGCATCCTCTGTTCATGGCATCCTCAGAGACTGTGGTCCAGTTTCAAGAGGAAGGAACGGAGGCCTCGTTTTTAACTCAGTTATTCGGAGCCTGTCATGGAATTTGCCTGGCCTTCTTGTTCCCCATTGCCTGGCCTTCTCACTGAGGATTCTAGGAAGAGGATGTGGTCCTGGGAGGAGGGCATGCTGCCCGTTAGCTCTTTCCTCTGAGGTCATGGAGGGGCCGAGCCTCATTTCTCTATGCAAAGTCCATTGTCGTCCTTATTTCTATATGCAAATTCCTCTGCCAGGGCAGGGACAGACTTCTGGCCAGCAGCGATCCACACTCACAGCACTAGAGGGGAAAATTTTCTTCGCTTTGTTCCTCAAAACTGCTCCCAAGACAGGCGCCTCTTCATTTCACTCCAGACCAAGTTGATTGGGTGCCCCACGCCCAGGGTCGGTCGTACAGCCATGCCACACAGGAGGGTCACCTGTCCACGGGGAGAAAGGAAGTCTCTTTATTTGTGAATACACTGTCACTTATTTCAATAATTCCAAGATTTGGAGTTTTTGGGTATTACAAGTTGTGCTGATGACACATTCTTTTAAAAGATTTATTTATTTATTATGTATACAGTATTCTGTCTGCATGTCTGCCTGCACACCAGAAGAGGGCGCCAGATCTCATTGGGTGGTTGTGAGCCGCCATGTGGTTGCTGGGAATTGAACTCAGGACCTCTGGAAGAGCAGTCAGTGCTCTTAACCACTGGGCCATCTCTCCAGCCCCCCACCCCCCCACCCCCCCCACCCCCGCCCGATGACACATTCTGGTGGGTGTTGCGTGAGGCCCCTCTGCTGGCTGGCACTGGTACCCAGCAGAGGACCCGCGGCATCACAGCGCTGGTGGACCGCACTAGCATTCAAGGACACCCGGTTTTCGGAGTTGACACGGTTTCTGCTCCCCCGCAGCATCAGCGTCAGGCAGCGCTGTGTAAATCCCCGGGACTGGTCCCCATCTGCGTCCACATTGGTGTGGTGGGCCTCAGGGTGAGAGGTCAGGGCTGTAGTTCACAGAGTGAGAAAAGCCGGACAAAAAGAAACCACCCAGGCACCCACGTCCTGTTTATACCAAGCTTAGGAACGGCCAGGACCACCTACGCTGCTGTAGCCATGTGGGGAGCAGGGGAAGGGTTCTGGGGGCTTTGCCTCCTCTGTTCCTCTCCCCCCACACCCGACCCTCCCCCACTTCCCTCCCTCCCTTTCTCCGTTCTTCCCTCTCCATTTCCTTCCGGTCAGGTCCAATTTCTGCCTGTCAGATAAAAGCCAGCGTTTCTCAGGAACTTGTGAAGCGGGTTCCCCTCTACCAAAGGAGCCAATTCCCTTATCACCGCAGAAGGGACAAATGGCTGCCTGTGGTCCTATTGGCCCACTGAAGTGCACGCTGGCCACTCTGTGTCACCAGTGCCTGCTACACATTAGAGTCCATGCTGACATCCTGGTTCTTCTCACCTCCTCCCTTACTCTAGATTCCCTGCCCCCCCAGGAGTTCCCTACCCCAGCTACTCATTCTCCTTATAACCCTGCTATTTCAACCATGCATGGTCCTCCGTCTCCTTCCTTAGTCCCCTCTGTGCCCTCTCTTGTTCCTCACTGGTGGTCCTCTCTTTGTCTTCCTCTCTCACTCTTACCCTCTCTCTCCTCTCATGGTCAGGTCCAGTCTACCAGACATGTTCAGTCTACTGCTTTCTCTCTCTGCTCTGGACTCTTCCAGATGCCTCTGGCTGTTCTCTTCCTCATATCTACGATTAAAAACCTTCCGCTTAACCACATCTTGGGTCAGTTATGTCTCAAAAAAAAAAAAAAAAAAAAAAAAACAACAAAAACCAGATGACCTAGTGGTTAAGAGCACTGACTGCTCTTCCAGAGGTCTTGAGTTCAATTTCCAGCAACCTCATGGTTTCTCATAACCATCAATAATGAGATCTGGTGCCCTCTTCTGGCCTGCAGGTGTACACGCAGGCAGAACATTGTATACATAATAAATAAATCTTAAAAAAAAAAAAAAAAAACTCTTCCCATTTAAACACACACACACACACCAGAAAGTTTATCGTTGAGGCCATTTCTAGTTTTCATGTTTTGGTTTTTTGAGACAGGGTTTCTCTGTGTATCCCTGGCTGCCCTAGAATTCGCTCTGTAGACCAGGCTGGCTTTGCATGCAGAACATCCACCTGCCTCTGCCTCCTGAGTGCTAGGATTAAAGGTGTGCACCATTAAATATGGCCAAAGATTGTGTGTGTGTGTGTGTGTGTGTGTATTTAAAAAGTTTATTTATGGGTAGAAGTGTTTTGTTTCCATGTATATGCACGGTGCTGGTGAGGTCAGAAGGGGCATTAGACCCCTTGAACTGGAATTATGGATGATTTGTAAGTACCTTGTGGGTACTGGGAACTGAATTCAGGTCCTCTGCAAGAGCAGCCAGTGATCGTAATTGCTGAGCCATCTCTCCAGTGCCCAGAGCTAGGTTTTGCTTTGTTTTTTATTTATTTATTTTTTTCCAGAGCTGAGGACCAAACCCAGGGCCTTGTGCTTGCTAGGCAAGCGCTCTACCACTGAGCTAAATCCCCAACCCCTGTTTTTTAATTTTTAAGGCAGGATAGAATAACAGGAAAGGCCAGGTATGGTCCAGGCCAGGCAGGCCTTCATCTCAAAACAAACAAAAAAAAAAGCTGGTGGCCCATACCTTTAATCCCAGCACTCGGGAGGCAGAGCCAGGCAGATCTCTGTGAGTTTGAGGCCAGCCTGGTCTACAGAGCGAGCTCCAGGACAGGCACCAAAACTACGTGGAGAAACCCTGTTTTGAAAAACCTAAATAAATAAATAAATAAATAAATAAATAAATAAATAAATAAAAATAAAAACCAAACAAACGACAACAAATCTCTACTGAGGAACTATTGGGAATTAACTGATGGCTGCCAGGGTAGGGGGAGTCATTTTTCTGGGGGTAGGGCCGGTAGATTGCCCTTGGACAGGAAGGCAGCACTTTTAACTGGACTTGTAGTGGGAGGGGGGCACGTGGTGGTGGGGTCTGGAGGGAGTGGAAGGGAAATTTGGGCATGAATATGATCAAGATACATTGTGCATGTGTGGGAAATGGTCGAAGAATTAAATACAACTATTCAAAACAAAAACAAACGGAAAAATCCGGGGTGACCCCCACTGTCTGTAGAAGGCTCTGGGACACACGGCCTCCACCATCAGTCAGGTTGTCTCGAGGCCTGTTCTTCTAGCCCCTTCCATCTCCAGTGATCTTAGCCATGACCAAGCGGGGCTGTGGAGGTGACGCAGACACCCCCCTCGCCCCCCCCTACAGTGTCTCCCACTAGGCTTCGCTTTCGGTTCCGTACCACGGCCAGATGTAAAGCTGCTGTTCTGAGCGCTGGTTTCGTTCTGGGATTCAGGTATAATAAGGAAGTTGTCGACTGAAACTGCGCCTGTTTTTCCTCCTCCCTCTCCTGGGTAGTTATACCAAGCTTCCTATCTCTGGACAGCCCGGAGGAGGGGGCAGCAGCCCGGGCAGGCGGGCGGCACAGGTGGAGCAGTTGGGGCGGCGCTGCCCTCTGGTTGGCTACCTGTGAGCTCAGCCCCGGGAGACAGTGATATATACAGCCCAGGAGTCCTGAGCCCCTGTGAATACTGTCACAACTGCAGCAGCTTCTTCCCGGAGGCACAGGAACCGACCCGCACAGGACGTCTACTGAACAGGGGCCATGCCCCGCTCCAGGAATCCCAGCCCAGGGATGTCCCGGCACAGCAGCGACTTCTGTGGTCTCAGGTGGGTTGAATCCTTTCCTTGTGTGTGAACCCGGGCAAGGGGTGGGTATTTCAGGGTCCCGAAAGGAAGCTAGACATACTATTAATAGACCCCAAGTCCAGACTTGGTTCTGCTTCTGGCTTGCTGAGCCTCCTAGGACCTTTTTCCTTATTTTTATTTATTTATTTATTTATTTATTTATTTATTTATTTATTTATTTATTTTGAAACGGGTTTCTCCGTGTAGTTTTGGTGCCCGTCCTGGATCTCACTCTGTAGACCAGGCTGGCCTTGAACTCAGAGATCCGCCTGGCTCTGCCTCCTGAGTGCTGGGATTAAAGGCATGCGCCACCACCGCCCCACCTTATTTTCAAAAAGACAGAACAGGGGCCAGCAGGATGGCTCAGCAGGTAGAGGTTGCCTGACATCCAAGCCTGACAACCTGAGTTCAGTCCCTGGAACCACATAGAGGAAGCACGAAAGAATGATTCCTCTGCCCTCCACGTGTGTGTCGAGGGACATACAACCCCACATACCTGCACACCCCTAGCCCACACATACACACACCACACACAACTCCCCACATCACACCCCTACACACACACACACACACACACACACACACACACACACACACACACTTATACATGGACGAAGAGAACCCCGGTCAGTCTAGCTGACCCACCACAGTGCTCTGTGGCTGCTGAGGGGTCTCCCGGGACCTGCAGCTGTGTTCAGGAAGGCACTGGGCTGATCCCTCTGGGACTGCAGAGGTTGGGACTCTGGCTGGAGCTTCTGCCCACCGCATCTGCCCCTGGCCTCCACAATTAAGTTTAAGTGTACAAGGACCAGCTGGGAGCATCCGAGAAGGGTGCTCAGGTGTGAGGGAGCCAGGGATCACCAACAGACCTGGGGTAACTGGGGTGATAGGCTGGAACAGTGAGGGCCTGGTGGCTTTCTTTCTATTGTGTAAAGGAAGGCCACCACAGACTTCCGTTGAGCCCAAGGTGATCTCTCTTCAGACCCTGCCTCTGAGCAGGAAGGGGTCCTCAGAGGTTTCAGGAACACCAGCCAGGACGGGTCTGGAGGATCCCCACACTGCAGGGGGTGTGCTGGGCACTTTGTAGGAACGCAAGAAAGACCCTACTTCTAAAAAAGATGGAGGCCCTGAATTGTCACCACTTAAACAAGTGGGGCCAGGGGTGGCACAGGACAGGCCCATAGTTTTGGGAAAGCAAGACCACCGTGTCTCCCATTCCAGGCATGCCAGTGGAGGCCCAGGGGTCTCTGAGGAGCACCTCACTACCCAGCAGGTGGGAAGGCAAGAGCTGTGGAAGTGTGGGTACCATCGCAGGAGTCCAGAATGACACATTTGCAGTTAGCTTCTCCTGGCCCTCGCTGGGAAGCTTCATGGCCTGACGGATAGCTGTGGGAGGCATGGGCCCATGAGAGACCACGTGAGCTCAGCAGAGTCATTGGCCATGGGGCTGTGAGGCCCACTCTGGGTCCATAATCTTGTGTGGGGGGTGCGCGTGCATTGTGTTGAGAAGAGGTTGCTTGGTGTGGGAGTGAGAAGACAGGATTTGGAACGGGACGGGCAGAAGAATCCTCAGGCCCAGCTCTTTGTTCCCAGCTCTGGGACTCTGACCGTGTGCCAGTGACTTACGACCTCAGTTCCCCATGCCAGACAGTCTGATTCTCGGGGCCCTGTCAGAGTCGATGAGATCATAGAGGTGAAAGGACTCACAGTGTGTTTGTGCATAATTATTTATTTGTTCCATAAATACTCAGGGCCTGCCTGGCCAGCGGTGGGAACAGCAGGGAAGCCGCTGGCCAGGCATCCCTTGTGGGTCCTAGATAGGAGGCGGCAGCAAGCTTGGCCATGCGATTTTAGCCTCTTACACTTGAAACAGAGGCAGTATTGGACCTTCTGAGTTAGGGCAGGCTGGCAGTGTACAAGATGTGTTCCTGAAGGCCTTCCATGGTATCTGTGAGGCGACGTGTGTGTCAGATGCCTACAGGGGTGGAGGAGGGCGTGCTTTGTGGCATGTGAGGCCAGGCCAGTGTACTGATGAGGTCAGAGTGCAGTTTAGAAAATATGCCAAACACAGCCTCGTGCTGGGGAAAACCGTGCCAGCTTGGTGTGACTTCTTTGGTCCTTTGTGGCTGTGAAATGAGTCGCCGGAGCCATTTTCCTCTCTTAAGCCCTGCGATCCACGCATCACCCAGGCATGTCTGGCTAGGGTGGACTTTGTTCTGAAAGCTCTCAGCCATGCAATAAATGTGTTTACACCAGTGGTTGGGTTGCTATGGGCTCCTGGTCTGGGCCAGGGCAGGATTCCCCTGCAGTGACCAAACGTGTGAACAAAACAGAGAAGAGGAAGGAGAGAGTCCACGATGACTCCTAAATTGGCGAACGTTCACACTGAGAACCTAGAAAGATCAGTGGCCGTGTAAGATGGGGAAGTGGACCGCTGTCTTCTCAGGAAAAACAGACTATCCAACAGAGAAGGTCTCTTTGGGGTAACAGGCTCACCCACTCTGGCCAGCCACACTCTCTCAGCCCCTGACCTGGATCTGGAACAGTGTTTCTAGAACATTCCCGAGAAGGAGCAGGCAGAGGGGGCGGGGGAGCGTAGAGATGAGTTCAGTCAGTTGAGGCCATCTGGAAAGAGTTGCCGGGAGGTGGTCATGGGATTGAAGGCCAGGACATCTTGGGCAGGAGGCTGGCGAATAAGAAGTCATGGGCGTGAGGTCAGGAGGTCGTGGGGACCCTGGGGTGGTCCTTCACTGGGGAACTTCACTGGGAAGCGTTGGGGCACCGTGTGGGTGTGGTGAGGTAGCAAAGCAGCAGGAAGAGGCGGAGCTCATCTCCACGCTGGGGGAAACCGTTTCCATAGCAACTGCCCCCTTTTAAAGGTGGCTGCTCCTTTCTTTCAGCTGGGTGGGAGTGTTCCTACTTGGGATGGACCCCTGAGCCAAGCCATCTCAGGGAAGAAGAGGGGCCTGAGCTGACGATTGTGTCCTATGATTGACGGCTTCCGTAATTTACGGCTTCCAGGATTTGGTCCAACAGCTATCCTGGCTAACAGAAGCCCCAGCCCCCGTGGGTCAATATTTCTGGCTCAACTTCCTTTGAGCTAATTAGTATAGTCAGGTAGTAGTCCATTGGTCTAGATCTGCCTTCTCTTAAGCCCCCGTGCCCTCTGAGCCCCAGATTTATCAGCTTAAACACCAGAACGTTCTGTTTTAGATGTACATGGCATCTTACTCATGACTGTATCCCAGAGTGAGTGTGGGCAAAGTCAAACATTTTCCTCCATTTTTTTCTCCTCCTTATCCCACCCAGAGCTGTATTTTGGAAACACAAAAGGGAGGCATCTTACTCTGGGGCTCTCAGGGACAGGAACCAGTTTCTATGTGAGGTGCAGGCAGTATTGCCTACACGGGCCCGTCTGTTCCCGCTAAGGACCGTCAGCCAGGGCTGCTTTCCAAACTGCCCACCTCCTCCCCTGGCCCAAGGACATCCTCACTTCCTTCAGGATGGTCCATGTGTGACACCAGCAGTGCGGTGGGTCTTGATGGCCCGGGATGATGGGGATGATGGTGACCGGCTGTGGGGTCCCGGTCTCCCACCCCAGACAGAGGCTTGAGGGAGAGAAGGTGTCACCTTCAAATCTCCCTGTGCTCACCACAGCAGTTTTCCACTGTTTACTATCCTTTCGTGCTCTTTGCACAGATCCCACGCATAGGGAATTGTAAATCTAGATGTTTTATTTTAAATGTATAACATTTTAATTAATTGTGTGTTGTGTGTGTGTGTGTGTGTGTGTGTGTGTGTACTCATGCCATGGCACTAGGTGAAACTCAGAGGACAGCTTTTCAGAGTCAGATCTCTCCTTCTACCACATGGGTCCCAGGGAGTGAACTCCGGCCGGCAGGCTTGGCAGCAAGCGCCTTTATCCCAGAGCCATCTCACCAGCCCAATTTCAGGTTCCTATTTTTGCCTCTGTGCCAGACCTATCAGAATATATTTAAGATAAATTAACTAATTAGTAAAGGCAAGGGGTGTGATGAAAATACATACTTTAGTGTGTGTGTGTGTGTGTATATGTGTTTATGTGTGTGTTTGTGTGTGTGTGTGTGTGTGTGTGTGTGTGTGAGAGAGAGAGAGAGAGAGAGAGAGAGAGAGAGAGATCTGCCATACAGGTCACTGTGGATATGTGTGTCTCTGTCATGTGGGGGTGCCTGTGGAGGCAGAAGAGGACAACAGGTCCTCTTGGAGCTGGAGTTACAGACAGTTGTGAGCCGTCTGAGGTGGGTGCTGAGAACAGAATTTGGGTCCTTTGGAAAAGCAGTCTTTCAACTGCTGAGCAAGCGATCTTGCCAGCTCATGGCATTATATATATTATGTCACACACACACACACACACACACACACACACACACACACACACACACACATTTTCCAGGCACCCACATCAGACAACTCACAACAGCCTGTAACTCCAGCTCCAGGAGGTTCAACACCCTCTTCTGGACTCTGGACACATGTACTCACATGCACAGACAGACACATATACCCAAATTTTCTGGGCATGGTAACCTACCCTTAGTTCTAGCACTTGGGAGGATCTCCCTGAGTCTGAGGCCAGCCTGGTCTACACATTGAGTTCCAAGACATCCAGGGCTACACAGAGGCCCTTGTCTTGAAAAAAATAAACAAAATAAATGATAGAAAGGGGGAAGGGCATACAGGAGACTACGCAGGGGCGTAGCTCATGTTCAAGGCGTGTTCAAGGACCTGGGTTCCAGCCCCAGTGTTGAAAACAGAAATGCCACATATGGGAAAGGGCACAGATCATAACACAGCTTGCCTGCCCTGAGAATGAAACGGGCCAGGTCAGGCATGACCGTACACCTCGGGAGACTGAGGCATGACCCAGAGACCGAGGCCAGCCTGGGCTACGGTTATGAGAACTCGTCTCTAAAGCAACAATGAAGTAAAGGAAGAAAAGAGGGAGGGAGGGAGGAAATAGCACCCAGACACCCCCCTCCACCCCCCACACCCCGCTCCTTGCTCCCTCACGGCTGTAGCAGCTTAGGTGGTCCCGGCTGTTCCTGAGCCTTCCATGTAGAGACTTGGGTGCCCAGGGCCTGTGTTTGGGTTTTCTCTGTGAGCTGCCATCCAGACCTTTGATTTCGCAAGGAGGAGTGTGAGGGTCCTGTTTCTATGGGGACAAAGGTCTCCTGACAAACCCGAAATCACCTGGGGAGAGGGGAGATGACGACAGGTCTGTGTCCCTCTGACCACTCTGACGGTGCCGCAGACCGGCTGGAGAATCTGATTCCATTTCCTTCTCTGGAAAATGGGGGTCGGGACCCCCTTCCCTGTGGGGTTGTGGAGGACTTTAAACAGGGCGGCAGCTTTGGAAAGCAGCCAGGAGAGGGGGGCGTCATGGCGACAGGTGTGTGTGTGTGTGTGTGTGTGTGTGTGTGTGTGTGTGTGTGCAGGGGGCATGGGTGACTCTTCAACTGAAGGAGCTGCTGTTTTGGTTGTAGCCCAGCAGAGACCCCGAGGGTCCCAAGGAAGCCTCCCGCAGATAAGAGAGCCCAATCCTTGGACCGGCAGGTTCCCAAGAAGGACTCTGAGTCCTCGAACTCCAAGCCCCCCTCCGGGCCCACTTACAGGAAGGCGCTTCGTCGGGCGGCCAGCGATGGGACCAGAGCTTCTGGGAGCCCATGTCACTTTGCAGAGGCCCAGGGAGCTGCGGCCCCAGTCCTCCCTCTGGGAGAGGAGAGTGAACTTCTCCCCTGTGAGCCGGGACCCCCAGAAGACACCAAGAAAGAGAAGCCCCCGAAGCAAGCCCAGCAGAGCTGGATGAGTGTGTTGCTGAACATCTTACTCCTGAGGGTTGGCCTGGAGGAGCCCAGGGAAAAAGCCAGCAGGAAGTCCAAGGGGAAAGGGGAGGCGAGCAAGCTCCCAGAGGCAGCCGAGGAACCGGGCCTCAGGAAGAAATCTCAGGAGAAGAAGAGCGGTCGCAAGAAACACAGTCACCGGAAGCCGGAGCCCACAGGACCCCGGAACTCAGAGGCAGAAGGCCAAGAGGACACACTGCCCAGCGTGGCTCCCTCACACACCGAGGAGGTGGACCTGGGGCTGATCCGCAGGGGTGAGCAGAGTAGGGTAACCCCACTGTCCCACCCCAAGGACCAGGGTGCCCTAAGTTTCTCTCCTAAATATCCTCAACTGAGATCAGATGGGGACAGTGGGGGACATTTCTATGAGGTTGAACAGCTGAGCACTTGGGATCCCATGGGGTGCCACCGTTCTACATGCTGTGTGGCCTGGGGCCAGGGACTCCCGTCTGGGCCTTAATGTGCCCCCTCCCCGCCCCATCTACAACAATGGATAAAATCGTCCCTGCCGCATGGTTTCCCACAGCTCACACAAACGAGTGCTTGGTGTGGGTGCACACTAGCTGGTATAAGGCGATGAGGTTTGGGGAGGATGGAAGGAGCTGATCTCCCACCCCGCGGGCCTATGGGCGCCGGCCAAGTGCTCTGATGGTTTCTGCAGTGTCTGCGCCTGGAGACTTCATTCCTCCATGATGAAAGGAGGGAGCAGGCCTCCAGGTGTCCCACAGCCGGGGATGTGGAGCGAAGTCCCCTTCGCTCCCCCGGAGGCCTCGGCAGTATGCTGGAGGCTTTGGTGCCACCATGCTGTGACTCCCATGAGAGCGAGAGCTGGTGGGAGGGGAGCCCGCCCTGAGACACGCCCCCTTTGCACCATCCTGGCCAGTTTCTGATTTGGGGAAGGCTTGGAGGTGGCTGCTGCCTGGCCCGTCGCTCTGTGGGATCCACTCTGTGGGTTAACAAGGTCAGTGGGGTGTCACTAACCCTGGCGTCTACGCATCTGACTTCCAGGGAGCCCAGATTCTGAAGTCCCCCCGGCTCTGCCCGCTGAGGGAGGCTGTGCTGAATCCTCAGAGAGTTCTGCCCAAGCTGCAGGTCCCCCGTCAGAAGAGGAGCCCCAAAAGCCTGACCGTGAGTCCAGATGGCTAAGGTCCATCTCTCCTTGCGGGTGGGAGGCTGCCGCAAACTAGAGGGACCACTCGGGGTGACTACTGAGCCCTAGCAGGGAGAGTCTCCGACCACGCCCAGCTTTCTTGCCTATTCCGCTGCTTCTGGCACTGTGTGCTGATTTTAGAGTCTAGCCGGAGGGAAGCAGAGGCACTAGAAAGGCTGCTTAGCAATGCTCCTGCCTCCGCGCCAACGGGCACGCGACTTTGCTTTCGATCTCTTCAAATGTATTTAAAAAGATAGAGAAGAGGGGCCGGGCTGGGGTGTGGTTCAGTTGGTAGAATGCTTGCCTGGCATACACCAAGCTGGCAGTAGATCCCCAGCATCCCATAAATGGGGTGTGGCGGTGCACACCTGTAATCCTAGCCCTGGGGAGGAGGGGGCTTCTCCCTTCGAAACCCTCTACCGAGCTGTTGCGGATCTCCGAGGGAACCAGACTGGCCATGTTCACATTGGGAGTCCAGATCCGAACACTGTCTGTGTACTTAGGAGTGGTGGTACCCCTGCTCTCTTGCAGAGGATGAACTCATCTGGAAGATAGTGGAACTGCTCAAGGAAGCAGGGGACCGTTTGGAGGAAGAGGTGAGGCGCCAGCACCAGAGATCACCTGCTGGGCTGCTGCAGCTCCGGGTTCGTGCCCCACCCGCCCTTCCCAGTTAGCCTTACTCCCTAATTCCTGAGGCCGCCACCCACTCTGGGCTGTCCCTGTCCCGGGGCTACCTTTACCCTCTCCTCACGGCCAGGGGCCTGACTCAACATTCTCTCCCCTCCCCCACAGCAAGCGCAAGTCCCTCAGCCGGAAGTGGCTCCACGAAAGCCAACGCCGCCGCCCCCCAGGAAGAAATCCCAGGAAAAGAAGTCCAGTCTGAAGAGAGCCTTGTCCCTCAAGAGGCTTGCCCCCGAGGAACCCAAGCGAGTGGGTGCAGCCACTGCCCTTGGCCCAGAAACCCGTCCCAAGAGGCCCAGCTTCCTACCCCTGTGTATTAGCAGCCAGCGACCTTCCACCTCCAGCATCCATGGTGAGCGGGGCTCCGGCAGTTGCCATAGCAACCTCAGCTTCCCTCCGGCTCTGGGATCTTCCCAGGGCTGGGATTGGCCAGCCTTGTTCTGATGCCCACACTAGGCCTCCAGCAGTGTGGAGAGGGGTGGGGGTGGAGATGGAGAAGGGACAGGAGCTGGTCACCTCCACATGGCCTCACCTGGGTGCAGGCAGCCCACCTGGGCCCTTGAAGGGACTGTATGCAGAGTCCTCGGCAACCCACATCTTTGCAGCTGACCTGAGGAGGTTTTCATGACAGAGCTGGAGACAGGGGCCCTGGTTCTCAGCTACAATTTTTTTTTTCTTTTACTATGTGTGTGTGTGTGTTTTTGCCTACATGCATGTCTGGTTACCATGCACATGTCTGGTATCTGTGGAGGCCAGAGGTGGGCATCTGATTCCCTGGAGCTGGAGTTCCAGATACTTGTGAGCCACCTTGTGGGTGCTGGGAGTCAAAGCTGCATCCTCTGGAAGAGCATGGGGTGCTTAACCACTTAGAACTTAGAACCCTTCACACACACACACACACACACACACACACACACATTTTGTTGTTGTTTTGATTTTTTGGTGGTGTTTTTTTGCGGTTACTGCTTTTTTGTTTTGTTTTGTTTTGTTTTTGTTTTCTGTCTGTTTGGAGACAGAGTCTCACGTAGTCCAGGCTGGTCTCAAACTCCCTGGTATAGCCAAAATTGCCTTGAACTTCTGGTGCTCCGGCCCACTTCCTAAACGCTAGGGTTATACAGGCTCATGCACCGACTCCTGGTTTCTGAGGTACTAGGAGCTGAACCCAGAGCCTTGTGGCTGCCAGACAGACAGTCTACCAGCTGAGTGCCCCAGGCCCTCCCCATTTCTCTCTCTGTCATCTCGTCTCGGTGTCCCAGACTGCTCTCTGTGTCCTATTGTCTGTCCGTATCTGGGTTTGTCTCAGGGGAGAGGAAGCTGAGATCAAGGGTGAAGAGATGAGGTCATAGTCACGTGCCCCATCAAAGCTGGAGCCAGAGTTATAGGGAGCAGGGCTGGTCACATCGGTTCTTCCTGGGCATCAGGGTGGACGGGAGCCGGCCTCGAGGGACACCGTAGCCAGAAGAGTTTCTGCCTTAGAGAGCATGGGTTTGGGTTCTTAAAAGGATGGATTTTTTCCTGCAAGATGGTTTAGGCCATGGACATTTATTCATGCCACGGAGCCAGGCATCTTTTGTCCCCCAGTGGACCAACCAAAATGGTGGCTAGGTAGGGAACCCATGGAAAGAGGGAGGAAAGGGCAGAGAAGCAGAGAAAAAGGTTTCTCTGGAGGCTGCAGAAGCTTGATCTGGGCCTCCAAACAGAGCCCCAGACCCGGCACAGCCCAGAAGCTCACTGAGCCCAACAGAGCCTGAGGTCAGGGTGCATTGGTACCCGCCTGGGCTCAGAGCCAGCTGCTGGGTGTGGCCGACACAGCACATTTACTGTGCCTTTCTGCTCCCCAGACTCAGAGGAGCCGGGATTCCAGGAGGTCCTGTCTGTAGACGGTGGGTGCTCACATCCCTCTGAACTTCACACCCCAGCAGACGGTCATGGACCCGCGGCGGAGAAGCCGTCGAGGGACAGAGCCTGGGAATCCAGTTAGTACCTTGCCCCTCAGAGACCCCCTCAAAGAACCTGTCTTGACTCTGCCATTTGAAGAAGAGAAACTGAGGCAGAGAGAGGGATGCCGAGGCCTGTTTCAGCCTCCCTTTGGGAAGCCGCAGGCCGTGGAGACAGAGCACACTTTACCTGCTAGCCTCAGTTTCCTCCTTTTGCAAGGCTGGTTCTTGCGAGTTGCTGAAGGTCCTAACTGAATCTTGGCCTGTGAAGTAGAGGGGGCGGACAGGGCCTGGCAGCTCCTGTGTGCTGTTATTATGTTAGGTTGACCAGCTTGAGAACTGGGTCATGATGGGAAGGGGCTGAGAAGGGACCCATTGTTGACACTTTAGTGTTGGAGGAGCCTGGCCTGGGTGTGAAATATTGTCAGGTCTGCACATCTGGAGACATCTGGGGGCAGGGGGAGCTGGGGAGGTTGTAGTCAGTATTAGCGCCTCCTAGGCATGGGGGCCCCAGTCTGCACTCCAGAACATGAAAACAGGAAAGAGAAAGGACTGAAGGGACAGTGTACAGACCTGGCCCTCAGACGCCAGCGCCGGCCACAGAGGCTTTTGTAAGAAACCCTGTTCTTTCCTCAGGAGAATTCAGGCGGAAGATCCTGGCCCTACTCAAAAACGCAGAGGAACAGAAGGGAGAGCAGGTGAGGACTCCCTCCCCCACCCCCCTGCTCTTTGGGGGACCCCCGCCCCGTTGCTCCATCCTCAGCTCCCGACTGGCCTCCCCCAGACCATCACCCTCCTGCTGGGTTGCACTATCCAGGCTACAGTTCACCTTTGACCTTCTCGAGGTCAGGGGCCCTGCCTCAGTTTCTCTCTTCTTCCCCACAGCAAGCTCAAGTCCAGGAGGCAGAGGAGGCTGGAGAAAACCCCGCCCCAGCCTGCAAGGTGAAGTCACACGGGAAGAAGTCCAACCTCCGACGGGCCTTTTCCCTCAGGAAACACGGTTCCAAGGATTCCAAGAGGACAGAGGCCTCGGGGTCTCCGGGTGCTGCCAGCCCGGAGGCCCGGCCACCCAAACGGCACAGCTTCCTGCCTATGTGTGTCAGTGGCCACAGAGCTTCCATCTCCAGCGGCCCAGGTGAGCAGGCCTGGTGTTACCATGGTAACTTCAAGTCTTGCCAAGGGCTTTCTGCTGTGGGAAGAGAGGGGAGGCGAAAGGGCCAATTTTCAGCAGGACACCCGCCAGAAAACTCAGGGTTCGCTCTTAAAAACGAAGGCATTGCTAGATCTGGGATTGTTGGTTAGATGTCACCTGGGAACGCTAACAGAAACAGATCAGGAGACTGAAGGGGACCTCACTAAAGCATGAGGGCCATTGATGTGCCGTGATAACCTGGTACTTGCCCAGTGCCTGCTGTATATACCACTAACACAGTACTATCTCATTTCACACGGGAGGTCTGTCTTATGATTCCCATCTGATAATGGGGGAATGTGAAGATCAGACTGGCCGGGCTGAGCCTTGCACATTTAAAGGGAAGGTGATTTTTGCTGGGTGGGGGCCATGGGCATGTCCATGTGCTTTTTCAACTGCAGACCGTGAGGAAGCAGAGGGCAGAGAGAGAACACTTGAAATCCCCTCAGAAGCAGGGCCGGGCCGGGACCTCCCCGAGGAATGAGGCCTAACTCATTTTTCTAACTCCATTTTTCTGCAATCCCGTGCAGAAGACCTGGAGTTCCAGAAGCAGGAGGCTGCAGGAGGAGAACCAGCTGGGTCCCCAGAAGTACCTGTCCAGGCCAGAAGCCGCACGCCAGATGAGGAGCCTCTACCAGAGGGACCCTGGGAATCTAGTTAGTATATCCTGCACCCACAGGGATAGCTTCTGCCAGTTCCTCTCCCAGGATGCCCCAGGCTGAGTAGGGGATGCTCCTAAGAGTGGAGAAGGCAGCTGAACCACCCCGAGACCCTCCAGTGGGTCCAGGGACCATTGGTGTGCTCTTTAAACTGGGGCTGCTGTGCCGGTCCAGACGAGGCTTTTGGGGTGTTAGTCCATTTCATGGGTGTAGATGGTCCCACCTCGGTCCGACTCAAGCTGCCAACAGTTGGTAATGACCTCTCTGTGAGTTTCCTGACACTAATGCAGCTGAGTGCCCCTCCTCTTGTGGCTGGCCACTCTGAGGGCAAGTCTCCATTCCTGACATTAGGAGTCCTCGGTTTCCCCGGGTGTCAGGTGTAGCCCAGTGAGGTCACAGTCTTTATTTGAACAGCCATGCTGCTGTGGCAGTCTGTCTGTCATGGGTGCTGTGGCAGTCTATCTGTCATGGGTGCTGTGGCAGTCTGTCTGTCATGGGTGCCGGGCGCCACTGGGGACACCTTCTCATCCTTCCTTTCTTCCCTCAGAGGAGTCCGTCATCCATAAGTTGGTGGAAGGTCTCCAAGAGGTGGACAGAGAGCTAGGGAGGCAGGTGAGTACCCCTCAAACTCTCCAAGAAGACACAGGAACTCGTGCACCCTCCTCTGAGACCTGGGTTCCAGCCCTCCTTCTGAGTGCCAGTGGTCACGTCCCTTAGCCTCTCTAAGCTTCAGTTCCCTCTATCGTAAAACAGGGATAATTCCTGCTTCACCAGACAGTGCCCATGTAGAGCGCACCTGACCCACGGCAGGCGAAGAGAATGTTAGTTTAAAATAATAGGATGCAGGCAGGCTAGGGCGACGGCTCAGCAGGCAAGAGATCCCGAGTTCAAATCCCGAGCACACGTATCAGGAAGCCAGGCGTGGCCTCATGCATCTGTAAGCCCAGAACTGTGTGGGGGGAGACGGAAGGGTTACTGGGGTTCAGTGGCTGCCAGCCCACCTCCAGGGTCAGTGAGGAACCCTGTCTCAAGGGAATAAGGCCCTAGAGCAGGACATCCAATATCCTCTGGCCTCTATATGTACACGTGTGTATGCATCACACACACACACACACACACACACAACACATGCACACACGCACGCACACGCACACGCACACACACACCAGAATGTTCAAAGGCTGCCCAAACCAAATCCTCAGAACCCAGAGACCTTGCGCCCTCCAGCCCTTCAGATCCTGCTGCAAGGACCATTTCTGCTGTGGCCGCCATGCCGGTGAGCAGTTTAGCTGGATCCGGATCTTTCAAGCTTGTGGCTGATCTGTCCCCACACGGGCTCCTGACCGCCACCATCAGTCTCCCCTAGAGAGACAGGCAGGTCCCATGTGAGGGTGTGAAGGTGCCTCAGCTTTCCTCCTCCCTCCCAAGCCCCAGGACATCTGCATCTCACCACCCAGCGACCCAGAGCGGCCCCCCCCCCGTCCCTCCGTACCCCCCACCCCCCACCCCCACCCCACCCCCGCCACCATGTACAGTAGGGAAAATCAACACTGTACACTTCAAGAGAGCGTCCTCCATGGCTGCCTGGGCCGCCTTGTCCCAGATCTTCATTCCCCATCCGTGTGCCCAGGATCTCCAATACACCACATGAGACCCAAGTCTTTGTCTTTGGGGTCAGCCCCCAGGAGACCCCAGCTGCCATGTCTAGATAGGAAGAGAAGAAAACTGACCGGAAGAACCTTAACGTGGCGCTAAGAAGCCATTAAACGTTCTGTCTCGCTTCTGTCTCGCTTCTGCCCCTAGCCGTTTTGGAGAGGGGATCTGGTCTCCCCCATTTTTATAGCCAAACTTAGAGGCTCCGAGTGACATGTTCTGTGCAGGGCTGTGCGTGCATGCGCTTTTCATTTTTTTTGCTGTGATCATGCCTTGTAGAAGTGACGGGGAGGGGGGCCGGGGGAGGGGGCCTTAACGGAGGGGTGCTCACACAGATACCAGGGAGCGGGCTGGGGTGGGAGGCTCTCTGTCTGCAGCACTGACGACGACGACCTCCACTTTTGTTCCAGATCCGGCAGTACCCCAGCTTCAGGAATTTTTTAAATGAGTTCTCGGATGCCTCCCTCAGGAAGCTGGTGGCCACCCTAGACAGACAGAAGGCCCGCCTCTCGGAGGAGGACAGGAGCCTGGCCAGCAGACCCCCACCGTGCGCCTTTGGCTCACTCAACAAGTTTGCCGCCAACCACAGCTGTGCCATCTGCACCCTCATGCAGTCCAGAGGCCAGTACCGGGGGCACAGCTACGCCCACTTCCTGTCCAGGAAGGCCCAGCAGGTGAGCGCCCGAGGGGAGGGCCGGGCGGGCCGCAGCAGTGGGTCCCAAGGGGGGACGGCAAACGGGATCTTCCGACGAATTTTTTTTTTTTAAACTTTATTTTATGTGCATTGGTGTGAGGGTGTCAGATCCCCTGAAACTGGAATTACAGACAGTTGTGAGCTGCCATGTGGGTGCTGGGAATTGAACCCCGGGTCCTCTGGAAGAGCAGCCAGTGCTCTTAACCGCTAGGCTATCTCTCCAGCAACTTTCTTCTAAAATGACATCCATTTATTGCGTGTGGGCACACCCGCCACGCCATGTGTGTGAGTGCCGCGGCACGCACGTGGAGGTCAGAGGACAGTTTGTGGGAGCCGTGGGTGCGGGCTTAGTGGCCAGTGCCGGTGCCTGCCGAGCCCTCAGGCCCATCAGTCAGAAGTTTTAGGCTTCGGTTCCAATGCCACCTCCTTGTGCAGACTTCTGGGACAATTCTAAACCAGACGACAGGATTAAGCGGTAGTCAGATGTCAAAGGACTGGCGGCCGAGGCAGGGGGAGCCAGTGGTCCCCGGCGGCCGCCAAGAGGATGGCGGATGCAATTTGGACGATCAAACTTTGGAGCCTATAGCAGAGGTGGGAGGGCTGGGGACCACTGTTCACGGTGCGGGAACAGCTGCACAGGCCAGTGGACGCAGCGTGGGTGTGGACGGGGGCGTGGACGGGGCCGGGGCTGGGAAGCGTGCTGCGTACAGAGTGGGACCCGCTGACGCGGCTGCGGCCTTTCCCCCTCCCAGAGCATCTCGAGTCCCGCTGGTCAGAGTCCGGACTGAAGGCCGCCGCCGCCGCCGCCGCCGCCGCCGCATCTCATACCCAAGTTCTGCCCGACTAGCCGGCGGCCAGCAGCAGCTTTGGCACGGAGACCCCGAAGACACGCAGGACGGCCTGGTCTGTGCTTCCCCAACACACCTGGAGATGAGCCGGGGGACAATGACGCTCTGCGCAGTCGGCGCTGTCTGGGGATGCTTTTCTTCCTGGAAGCTGGACCAGGAGGCCAACTGGGGTGGGGACTGGGTTGGGGTTAGGAGAGCCGGCTCCACCCACTGAACCTGAGGAGAGGTCTCACCTCTGCATCTCTCCATCCCACTGTCATGACGGCTGACTGACACCGGCCAGATCCGGCTTTCAATGAGTATTATCTAGGGTGTGTGTGTGTGTGTGTGTGTGTGTGTGTGTGTGTGTGCGCGCCTGTGTCTTTGGGGGTGGGGGCTGTGTGGGTATAGGTCAGAGGTCAACCTCAGTGGAACCTCCTCCAGTTCTACCTACCTTGTTTTTTGAGAGAGGGTCTGTCACTGGCCTGGGACTCCCAAGTGGGTTTATGTAATGTTGAGAGTCCAGGGATCCGCCTGTTTCTGCCTCTCCATTGCTGACATCACAAACCACCACACCCCACCATAAATGAGTCTTTGTTTTGAAAAATAGTTTTTTTTTTCAATTCGGTCTCCAACTCAAAAAAAATGCACATGCATTCAACAGCTGAGTCTCTGACACACGACACTTACTCAGTTGACCAAATAGTGTTTAATGCTAGTGGATTCATGAGACCCCTGGGAACTCTGCAGACCCTGACAGAAACCTGGGGTGACCTATGGATTGGGGGAACCCCTGATCTCCCAGAATCCTATTAGCCTTGTGAAGATTCTGAAAGTTATCTAGTGTTATGTCTATAATTATTTTATTGTATTGAGACATGGTCTCAATATGTAGCTCAGGCTAGCTTCTCGAGTACTGTGAGGACAGATGCTTGCTATACCTGGGCTACTTTATCACGGTCTCATCGGAAGTCGAAGGAGGGCTTCCGGCTGGGCTGCCCCCATGGCGGCACAGGTGTGCGCTGCTCCAGAGCCTCAGGCCTAGGACACGCAGTCTTTGTCCCGCCCTTCTGCACGCTGTGGACGTGATAGCATGCTCCCCGCTGATGGCTGTGAAGTGTCTCCAGATGGCTCCCTCTTGTGGGTGTGTCTATTTGCACAACTGTGAGGCCAGTGACTCAGATGGGCAGTTTCTCACATGTCCGTACTCACACTTAGGTGATAAGGCCACTCACTCCCTGGGCCATTGGCAGGAAGGCAGGGACCGTGGGGGAGGGTATTGGAGCCTAGATGGCAGGAGTCTCGTTAGCCTTGGAGACGTCAGACTCATGGCAGGGACTATGGGAGAGAGACAGAATGAGGGTCGGGAGGCCTGGGCTCTCAAGTGGGACCAGCCTCGAGCCTGAGGCATCCTTTCAGGAAGTTCAACTAAAATCGTCCTTTTTTTTTTTTAATTGCTTCAAGGTGTTTTTATTGGCACTTGGTGACCTCCTTATAGGTTTATTTTAGGCAGTATTCAGGGATGCGTCACTGACGTGCAAGAACTAAGTTTTGAGATGAGGGTCAGGAACCTTTTGTACATAATTTATTTTTTTCTTTATTATTTTATCAGTAAGACAATCAGTGTCATACATAGTCCAGGCTGGCCTTGAACTTGAGGCAGTCCTGCTCTGCCTAACAATAGCTAGGATTACAGGAATATGCCATTACATCCAACTGTACCGTTTCTTTTATTTAAAGATTTTTGTTTTCATTTTAAATTATGTGTGTGTGGGTTCATGTACATGGGTGCAGTGCCCACAGGGGCCAGAAGAGGGCACTGTATCTCATGAAGCGGGAGTTGCGGTGGTTGTGAGCAGCTCACATTTAAACACTGAGTCATTTCCAAACCTTGGACATAGTTTCTTATCAGTGAGGACCTTCCGGGTGGTAGAGTATTAGGTATGAGTTCCAGATGCTGGCATCCAAGTCTCGTTTTTTGTACTGTGTTGTTTGAACCAATAAAGATGCTGACTTTCTCGGAGTGTGATCTGGATCTTTCTAGAGAAGCTAGATGACCACCCCCTTGCCCTATCCAGTGGGGACAAAATGGCTGCCCCTGTCCCATCCAGTAGATGCAGGATGATCACCACTCTGCCCCATCCAGGACAATCGGAGCCTGCTTGATAGGGGGGCTCAGCCTCCCTGTCCCCTGCCCTGGGTTCTCTCTGGATATTTCTCATGTGGTCCATCCTTGGGGTGACACCATGATGTCACAGTGACAGAGGGGTCATAGGTTGGGCGGTCAGGAGCCCCAGGCTTCCCGTTCTGCAATGTCGGGAACGAGGCATTGCCCTCGGGACTTCCACAACCCTGTGAATGTCAAGGTGAGAGGCACAGAGACCGGGTCAGCCATCTTTCTTTTTTAATAGTCCACGAAGCTGAATGTGACTGTGCATAGATGTCGATGGGGCAAGAGGCCCTTCTATGCTACAGGTCTGAATGAAAAAATGAGGACATGGCTGACGAGAGAGAAGGCTGATTATAGACATGAGGGAGAGAACAGCCTGAGGCATGTGGAAGAGCCCAGACTGAGCATGCCCAGCAGACTGAACCGGGGCATGAGCAGGAGCTGGGGTGGTGGGAGGTGTGGGTGTTGAGAGAGGAAGAGATGGGGAGCAGGGGGGACGTCGGACCAAAAGAGGAGCCACGGACTAAGAGACCAAGAGAGCGCATGGACCAAGAGGAGACAGCCAAAATGGCTGGGTTATATAGGAGTCAGAGAAGCTGGGGGCTCGGGGGTAATGATCAGGGACTGGAGAGGGTGGGGGCAGGGTGTGTCGGCCAGGAAGACTCTGTAACAGGTACTTGTGAGGAGAGACTAAGGGAGACTGGCCAGGGTCCACTTGGATATGTCAAATAGGCATCTCTGTTAGCTCTTTGTCCCGGGTTTCTTTGAGACCCAACAATATCCAGTTCAGCTTGGGCTATGTAAGACCTGGTCTACAAACAGAAATCAGTCCCTGAGTATGTTGATAGAAAAAGGAAAGGCCAGATGTGGTGGCCCAGGCCTTTAATCCCAGCACTCTGGAGCCAAAGGCAGGTGGATCTCTGTGAGTTCAAGGCCATCCTGGTCTACCTAGTAAGTTCCAGGCCAGTTAAGACTACAAAATAGCCGGGCGGTGGTGGCGCACGCCTTTAATCCCAGCACTCGGGAGGCAGAGCCAGGCGGATCTCTGTGAGTTCGAGGCCAGCCTGGGCTACCAAGTGAGTCCCAGGAAAGGCGCAAAGCTACACAGAGAAACCCTGTCTCGAAAAACCAAAAAAAAAAAAAAAAAAAAAAAGACTACAAAATAAAACCCTGTGCTTAAAGAAAACAAAGAAATAAATAAGGGGAAGAAGAGATTAAAGGGACTAATTAAAGTTACCAGAGTTAGCAAATGAAAATGCAGTCTGTCCAGCAAATTTCAATTTCAGGTAAATGACTATAATTTTGGGCACATACCGCCATGAAAATAATTGTTCCGTGTTTACCTGAGAGTTTCACTCACAAGCTGTCCTGTGTTTCATCTGCCAATCCTGGAACTAGAACAAAGATCTCTCTCCATCACCTCAAAACAGGAGAAATGAACACAAGCCAAGAGAGTCTGCAAGGGGCCCAGGATCCTTGGGATAATGGTGACGTTGGAAGCGTCTGGGCTTGACTACTCGCTCTGAGGGAAGACAGTCGTTAATGGCGGCTGAGTACCCTGTGCCAGGGAACTGTTATTTCTGGGTTGAGAAGGACTCTCCTGTAGATGAAGGTCCTCACACTCAGATGAAAGTTATATCTTGGGGACCTGTGGCCACATGCTAAACTCCAGCTCCCGCGCCACATGGCTTATACCACTGGATCAGCCAGAGCATCCCTGCCAGACATCAGGGGTCTCAATTTTATGTTGGCAGTGGGTGGGTGGTACGGAGGCTATCACATTTGAGACAGAGTCTTATGTAGCCCAAGCTAATCCCTAACTCACTAGGTAGCCTAGGATGACCTTGAACTCCTGTTCCTTTAGAGTTGAGCCGCCAGGTCCCTCTCTGAACCTTGATTCTTTGCTTGCTTTTCAAAGCCCGTTTGGTCCCCTGAAACGACTGTTACGTTTAGGCTCCTCCAAGGCCTCCTTGTCACAGGGTCCCCCTTTCTCTGCTTACGTTTACCCCTGGGTCCTCAGTGGCCAAGTCCAATTTACAGCTGAGCATCAGCGTCAGTTCTGGGTTTTACATTTGAGTATTTGTTAAACAAATACTGCTGGAGCCTGCGGGCAGCCTGGGCCTCCTTGCCGGGGCGGTTTCCTTTCTAGGGAGCCGTGGGGGCACGGCCTGGAAATGTTGAGGTTTGTAGTGAGGCCTGTCCTCTGAACCCTAGCCAGAGCGACTCCACCTGGCAGCAAGCTTCAGGAGAGTCTTTCTTCACAGCAGACTTAGGCAAACCAAGCCATCCTTCCCACAGCCAGTGTCTGTAGAGACAGGCATGGGGTGCAGGCAAGCATGGGGTGCAGGCAAGCATGCAACCCCAATCTGCTCAGGGTTTGATGTATCTGTGCTTCGTGTCAGCTAAGCCTGTGGTCATCTGGACTGCTTCAACCTGAGATAGTGCTTGGTAGGCCTCAAACCTGGGACAAAGGGCTGAGATGCCTACTAATGTATCCAAGCAGATGCTGGCTGCCAGGGTCTCCCAGCATCCCTCAGTCCCTACCTGTCACAGGGCCCTCCTGGCTGGCATACCCTGCCCTCTACCCTGAACTCTCCAATCCAGGGGCTGGGATACCCTTTCCCCCAGCTGCTCTTTCCTATATAATCCAGACATTTGGGCCATGGGGTCCTTTTGGCCTCTTGGCTCCTGGTTCTCTCCCCCACCCCATCTCCTCCTCATGGCTTGGATCAAGGCCATGTTCACTCTGGACTCTTCCTGATGCCTCTGGCTGTTTTCTCCTGTATATCTACTATAAACCTTCTCCTCTACCATAGCTGGGAGCAGTCACGTCCTCCTTTCTCTCTCTCTCTCTCTCTCTCTTTTCCATTCAGTGCTCTTACAGGATCTGCATCAGTTCTGCTGGAGACCTGGAGTGTGAGGGCTAAAGTTACGTTTTAGTTTAAATTACTATGCTTAAGAGATCTATAAAACACAAATGTCTCTAACCTGTGAGCCCCACCGGCCCAAGGACAGATGACTTCCTGAGGTGCTGGAGGCTGCTGTTCTTGTAAGGTAACAGGCCGTGTGTTTCCACTTCTGTAAACAAGGTTGGTTGCCCCAACTGCACAGGACATGTGTGATCACATGAGGCGGGTGTGTGTGTGTGTGTGTGTGTGTGTGTGTGTGTGTATGTATGCTTGCCCCTGATTGGACAAAGGTGGGGAGTCTGTAGCCTTGGGTGTTTTACACTGAACTAAGGTAATTCATGGACATTCTCTGGAAATCCCAGATATGGACCTGGCCAGTACCCATTGTCCTGGCCTGTTTTTAATAAAGCTTGCTTCAAATTTAGCTCAGAAATTGTGGCAGTGGTCTTATTCTTGCCCGGTGGGATTAACAAGAGCCACAGGGGCTTGGCTGGTGGCCTCAGGAACGCAGCTCTCCAGGGAACTGCTTTTCTTATCTTTACCCCTCACGATGAACTTGAACAAACCATTTTGGGGCTGCTGTACCAGGCCAGCTTGAGTGCAGATGTTTAGTTTTACATGTCCCCCAAAGCATCACCCAACGAGGCTTAGGATATCTTCCTTGTGGGTCACGGTGACAGCCTCGTGAAAGACACTCTGTCCTCACTGGTGCTGGGGGAAGGGACATTTGGTCCTTGACATCTTTCACTGCTACTCCAAGACTCAGAAAGTCCGTGGCTGCTGGTCAGCATGGCTGAGCCACATAATTCCAGGGGGAGGGAGCTGAAAACACCCTAAAGCCCAGAATGCTAGTCAGGTCCCTCCCTCGGGGGATCCCAGGGAACAGCTTGGGGAGGGGGTTCCAGGGATTATAAATGGAGACTTCAGTGGGCTGGAGACTCTTCAAACAAAGAAACACACTGCAGTGCAGGGTGGCTCAGGGCATCCCCTGGTCCCAAGACCGGCTGCCTTGGGTGGGAGGCTGGACCTGGGCTCCAGGTCACTGGGGTCTCTCCTGCTTCAGCCTAGGAGTTCTGTCCACCTAGTCCCTAAGAAAAGACAAAGAGTCATCATTTTGAGCGCCCCCAACTAGGACATCCTGGCTTTAGTTCCACCATGACCTCCTTTCCAGCGTCCCTCTGTGGTACTTGATCAAAACCTGGAATCAGCCGGGCAGTGGTGGCGCACACTTTTAATCCCAGCACTCGGGAGGCAGAGCCAGGCAGATCTCTGTGAGTTCGAGGCCAGCCTGGGCTACCAAGTGAGCTCCAGGAAAGGCACAAAGCTACACAGAGAAACCCTGTCTCGAAAAACCAAAAAAAAAAAAAAAAAAAAAACAAAACCTGGACCATCCCAAAAGCTAGTTTAGGGGTTCACTTTATTATCCCAGACCCTTAGCTGCTCTGCAAAGGGGGTTCCCCATGAGGAGGTGATTTTAAAGGTGTTTGAAATGTTATTCAGTTTATAAAAGGTTAATTGGTACTTGCTTTCCAGGAGGTGGGGGTGGAGTCCCTCTCAGTTCAGCTGTGTGGCTGGTGTACTCTGCCGGGCATGGACGCAGGTGGATCACAGACATCTGGGTGCTCTTTGGAGGTTATCTGTGTGCTTCTGTTCAGCTCTCTTCCTTTTATTTTGTTTTGTTTTTCTGAGACAGAATCTTGCTATGCAGCCCTGGCTGTCTTGGAACTTGATACGCAGACCAGGCTGACCTCAAACTCATAGAGATCCACCTGCCTCTGCCTCCTGAGTGCTGGGATTGAAGGTGTGTGCCTTCACCTCCTCCAGCATCCCATCTTGCTCCTCTCTCTCTCTCTCTCCTTTCTTTGGTTTTGAGATAGGGTCTCACTGTGTAGTATTAACTGGCCTTGGACTCATTATATAGACCAGGCTGGCCTTGAACTCACAAAGATCACCTGCGTCTGCTTCCCAAACGCTGGGATTAAAGGCATGCGCCACCACCACCCGGCCCCAGCTGTCCTCTTCACACACAATTCACTAGAGCTGACAATGGCTGTGCCAGGAAGGGAGGGAAGGGCAGAGGAATGCTCCGGGTTGACACAGCCCTCCAGGACAGGAGAGGCAAGGTCACCCTTGGGGGGACACCCAGAGGGAATCCATACCTCAGGGCAGCTGTATTCTTGGATCCGGTTGGGATGAGGCTTGTAGGTGACCCAAACTGTCTTAGAAGTGGAGAGTACAGGAAAGTCCATTGGGCAAGCAGCAGACCTGGATTCCAGAAGCCAAGGACACATTCGTGAAGGGAAACAGGAAGAGAAATTAGAGTTCCAAGCCATTTCACCTGCTGTAGGACCCCAGGGTAGCTGCTTGCCCTCTCTGGGAAATTACAAGTGGTAAGTTTGGTGTAGATTTGCAACTTCATGGATAGGTTTTGTTGTTGTTTTAATTTAAAAGTTACATTTATTTATTTACATGGTGACCACAGTTCCTTATTCAGAGGGTCCCAACTGGACCCAAAGCTGGGGTCCCACCAGCTCCTGGGTAACATTGCTGTGGATGCAGCAATCACGAGGGAGCCTTGAACGCTGGCCCTCTGAACAGGCAGATGCCTAAACTCATCCGGTCTATGACACCCTCTCTGCAGCCAGTTCTGAGTCGACGGGTCCAGCAACCATGCGAGAAGAGGAACTACTTGACAGCTGAATAAAATACAAGTACGTGAACCCAAGAGGGATGTGGAAGGAAAGTATGGGGTCAGCGAGATGGCTCAGTGGTTAGAGGTGTGTGTCTCCAAGGCTGCCACCCCGCATTCAATCTTGGGGACCCGCAGAAGAGAAGGTCAGAGCCGACACCAGAGCGATGTTCTTTGACCTCTGTGGCACGTACGCATGTGTGTGCACAAGTGCAAACAATAAATAAATAAATGTCAAATAGAGGTTTCTACCGAATGGACTGGAGAGTGCTTATAGGCAAACAAGTAAGGTGTCTGCTGTCAGAAGAAGATTGACATAGGCCGGACAGGGTGCCACATGCTCATAATTCCAGGACCAGAGAGCTGGAAGCAGGAGAGGATCAAGAGTTCAAAGTCAGCTTTAGCTGCACAGTGAGTTTGAGGCCACCCTGGTCTACATGGTGAGTTCTAGGACAGCCAGGGCAACTCTGCTCAAAAAATAAATAAGCTGGGTGGCGGTGGCACACGCCTTTAATCCCAGCACTCGGGAAGCAGAACCAGGAGGATCTCTGTGAGTTCGAGGCCAGCCTGGTCTACAGAGCGAGTTCCAGGACAGGCACCAAAACTACGCAGAGAAACCCTGTCTCGAAAAATTAAAAAAAAAAAAAAATAGTAAAAAAGTAAAAAAAAAATAAAAAAATAAAAAGCCGGAAAACACAGAAGCCTCCCATAGCTGCAGGTGTCCTGGACCCATGGTGCCCTTCCCCATGCTGCTTCCTGAATGGCTTCCCATTCACAGGGTGGCCTGCACTGTCCCCTCACAGGCTTATGAGCCAGGTCACCCCTGCTCTGCAGGTCAGGAAATGGAGAGTCAGAGAGCCTCGATGTTCTAACCGTATGCTCTGAGCTTGCCCGGCCCAGCAGGGACTTTCTGTCCATTAATCACAATTGTTGGGCACTTACTGTACTTTGCTAGCTGGCTTCTTGGACCGAGGGGTTCTCTGGAAGCACTCTCTGGTGGCATTTGTCTTCTGTTTCTTCTTGAACATCTTTTTTGTCCTGTTTGAATCCACAGCAGGACTGTCCCTGGGCAGAGAACCAAGGAGGTGGTTTGTTATGGCCTGAATAGCGTCTGCCATCATCAGGGTCCTGCCTCAGCTCAGGAGACTGTGGCACTGGCCAAAGTTGGAGTTCCCAGCAAACATTTCTGGTTAACGTTAACTGTTTACCTGGGCAATAACAGGCCGAGGAGACAAACAGAGCTCAAACTTGTACCTACTAAACGTGGATGCAAAGAGGTTAAAGTCACACAAATATAACACATACTGTCAGAGACTTTTTAAGATTTATTTTTGTATGTATGTGTATGTATGTCTATATGTGAGTATGCATTCATGGAGACCAAAAGAGGGCATCAGATTCCCAGGAGTTGGAGCTACAGGCTGCTATGAGCTGCCCAATGTGGGTGCTGGGAACTGAACTCTGGTCAGGTCCTATTCAAGAGCAGTTTGTATTCTTAACCACTGAGCCATCTCTCCAGCCACACACCCCCAGTTTTAGAGATAAAATTATAATGGAGGTACAGGTACATCTTAAGTTTGATGTGAAACAACATACAAATGTCTAAGGAAGAATGCCCAAGAGCATGATAGTGTGATACCTCAGTAAAACCCCCCCACTCTATCCCTTACAGACAAAGAGAAGCTTAAACCAGGATTCCTAAGTGTAGATAAAAACTTAGACCCCTTTTCCCCAGGTGGCTGTATCTGCTACAGGGACTTTGGAAAATACAGTCAGGATATTCGACCAAAAGACTAAAAAGGGAGGCAGGTTAAAATAAATTATATGGTCTGTGCCTTTAAGAACTAGCCTCACAAAGAAAGGGGAGTGCTCCTTCCAACCTCCCTGCTGTGAGTGAGAGATTTGGAAGAGCCTCCCTGGAGGCTTGTATATTTAGACAACACCTTACTTTTGCATTCTGTACCTAAAGTCTCCAGTGGTGGCTTTGGGGACGTGATCTAGGCACAACAAGACCCTCACTCTATTGTCTCAAGAAGGGGGCCTTAGACAAAGATATCTCAATATAGATAGACCCAGGCCAGTTTCAAGTCCCCAAAAATGATGGTGCCAGCCCCAGGAACAAAAGAACAGAGTCAGGATGTCTGATGGTAACCAATTAACCACAAGATGCCCCTCTCCAGAGATAACATGACCTGACCCCGGAGAGGAGTTGTAAAACTCCTGACAAGGCAAACAGACAAGCTAGAATAAGATAAAGTCCAGGCCCGGGAAAAACTGGACCAATCAAGGATGGACCCGTACTAACCCCTTCCCCTCTAAGAAATTTTATGGGTTTTGCCTATAAAAACTAACTTCCCCAAGAAAGAGGGACTCCTCCCTGCCTCACTGTATTGGGTGTAGGAATGAGTCCCTGTCTAGACTTGTATCTGCAGAATAAACCTTGCTATTGCATTCTGGACATCCAATGTCTTCGGTGGTCTCTTTGGGGGGTCACAATCTGGGCATAACAATAGCACACACCTGTCCCGGGACTCGGGGGACAGAGGCAGGGTTCCCAGCTCACTGCTAGCCTGGGCTATGGAGTGAGACCCAGACCCAACAATAGAACAAAGGAACAGAATATTTCAACCCTGCTTCTCTAAAAGACAAAATTGAAGAGGGGCAGGGGTTGTCTTCCACTGGCCAATCCAACTGTTACCCAAACAGCAAGGGATCCTGGGAAATGTAGTTCCCAGGGATCTTCAAAAGCTACAGCTCTCCAGGCCTGTCAAGCCTGCAGAGATGATGGAGAGTGTGCGCTGCACAACCCCAACAACTGAGGCGTTCTCTCCCGGTGGGGCTCCTGCCGCTGTGGTAAACACCCTGACAAAGGCAACCTAAGGCAGAAAGGGTTTATTTGGCTTACTCTTCCAGGTTATAGTCCACCACTGAGAGGAAGTGAGGGCAGCCTGGTCTCATCACATCCACAGTCAAGAGCAGCGAGCAATGCACGCACGCACGTACGCATGCACGCACGCACGCACGCACGCACACACACCACCGCAAGGTTACGGTGCTGGGGTTCGAGCCATGCACCACCACGCCAGCTTCCAAAGGGAGATTCGAGAGTCCATCACACCATCGGGGCTACTGAGGCCAGGATGGTGTGCCTGTTAGGCCTTTCCAGCTGTGGCGTCACCCAAAACCGAGACCCCGGACCAGGAGTGCACACACTGCCATTGCCCTTGAGCAGGGAGCACCCAGTGTGTGTGTGCGGGAGGGAGGCAGTGGGATGGCATTACCCCATCAGTAGGCATGTGGCGCCTCACTGGGGGAGAGAGGGGAGGGTGGGAAGGGCAGCCTGTTGCCCCACAGACTGGGAGAGCTGGGTGCTGCATAGGCAGCCATAAAGGCGGAAACCTCACTCTGCTGGGCCCCTCCCCTGGGCAAGGGCAAGAACATGTCCTGAGGAAGGGAGAACTTACAGCAGAGGCTTCGGCGGCGCTTGCTTCCTGGTGCCGGGTGCTTCTGAGTCGGTCAGCGGTGAAGAGGCGGGAGGCCCTGCGGCTGGAGTGAACACACGGAGGAGTGAGTGGGATGGCAGGTAGGGGGTACCGGGTCGTTTTGTAAGTCACAAGTGACAGCAAAGACGCCAGATGTGGCACAGCACCCCTTTAATCCCAGCAGGCGGGAGGCAGAGGCAGGCGGATCTCTGTGAGTTCGAGGACAGCCTGGTCTACAGAGCGAGTTCCAGGACAGCCAGAGACACAATAGTGAGATGTCAAGAAAAACAATTTTTATAATTTCTTTTTTTCTTTTTTGTTTTTTTGAGACAGGGTTTCTCTGTGTAGCCCTGGCCATCCTGGAACTCACTCTGTACACCAGGGTAGCTTTGAACTCACAGATCCTTCTGCCTCTGCCTTCCAAGTGCTAAGATTAAAGACGTGGGCCACTACACCCAGCAAACATGGTATTTTTTAACTATTTTTTTTAAATTTTATGTGTATGTGTGTTTTGCCTACATGCATGTCTGTTGTGAAATATTTGACTATGTGAAGGTGTGTTACACTCGTTTATGCTGCATTTGTTAACAACATAAAGATGTTTTTGTACAGATGTGTTACACTTCGTTTCGCTTTGTCTACATAAGGCTCCTGATTGGTCTAATAAAAAGCTGAAGGGCCAATAGCTAGGCAGGAGAGGGACAGGTGGGGCTGCTGGGCAGAGAGAATAAATAGAGAGGGGGGAAAAGAAGAGGAGGAGGAGGAGAAAAGAGAGGAGGACGTCCGGGGCCGGAAGCCAGGCGGCCGCCAGCCAGCAGACAGGAGAAGCAGTGAAGGTAAGATGTGCAGAAAGAAAGAAAAGTAAAAAGCCCTGAGGCAAAGCGTGGATGAAGAGAAAACAGGTTAACTTAAGAGCTAGTCAGGAACAAGCCTAAGCTAGGCCAAGCATTCATTACTAATAAGAAGTCTTGGCTGGAGAGATGGCTCAGAGGTTAAGAACACAGGCTGCTCTTCTAGAGGTCCTGAGTTCAATTCCCAGCAACCACATGGTGGTGGCTCACGATCATCTGTAATGAGATCTGGTGCCCTCTTCTGGCCTGCAGGGATACATGCAGGCAGAACACTGTATAATAAATAAATAAATAAATCTTAAAAAAAAAGGAGTCTCCATATCACGACTTGGGAGCTGGCTGGTGGCCTAAAAGAAAAGGCCTGGTATATATGTCTGTGTACATATGTGTACAGTAAACTCTGAGGCCAGAGGTCATGTGGGTGTTGGGAGAGCAGCCGGTGCTCTTAACCACTGAGCCATCTCTCCAGCCCCTCAATTATATTTTTTAGAGAGAATTTCTCACTGATCTGCCTAGGCTCACCAGCCAGTGAGCTCCGGGGATCTGACTGCCTTCATGTACATGCTAGCGTGTACAGACATGAGCTGCTGTACCCAGGTTTTATGTGGGTTCTGGAGATCAAATTTGGGGCCTCATGCGTTTATTTTTGTCAGTTAAATATTTGTATAGATTGTGTGAGTTCCAAATATAGATGGCTTATTATAGTAAAGTCTTTAATATCAACATTAAATTATTTACTTATTATTTATTTGCTTGCTTGTTTGTTTTTTTCAAGACATGGTTTCTCTGTATAACCTTGGCTGTCCTAGAACTCTCTCTGTTGACCAAGCTGGCCTCGAACTCAGAGATTTGCCTGCTACTGCCTCCTGAGTGCTGGGATTAAAGGTGTGCACCACCACTGACTGGTTTATTTTATTTTTTTTAAGGTTTATTTGATTTTAGCCAGTCAATGGTGGTGCATGACTTTAATCCAACCAACTGGTGTTTCTCGGTCCCACATCGTTAATTGCTTGCCTAAGGGCCAGGGCAGGTGGAGTCTCACCTGTGGGCTGCTCTGGGCCCAGCTCCTCCACAGGTGCCAGGGCAGGTGGTGGTGAAGGACTGGAGGGCAGAAGTCCAGGGGCTGCCGTGGCTGCCGTGGCTGCCGTGGCTGCCGTGGCTGCCGTGGCTGCCGTGGCTGCGTGGGAGTGTCTGAGCAGCAGTCCAGAATGACCAAGGGATTCAGGCGCTGTAGCAGGCATTGGTGATCCAGCCTTTGAGCTGTGTGTGTCCGCAGCTGAGGGCGAGGTGAGCAACACTGGCGGTAGGTTTTTTGTGCCTTGGCCGTGGTCGGTGGCCATGTCCAGTTCATGGCCGCCCTTCACTCCTTGCTTCAGGTTTGGAGGTCGAAGATTCATTGGGCAAACGTCACTGGGGCCAGTGGGCGGCCCCGGCCTCATTACTGGGCATGGCTGGGGTGGGGCCGGGGTGGGCTGGGGTGACTCCACAACCCCCCTGACCCTGGATTCCGGTGTCTGCACTGGCGGAGAAGCTGGAGAATGGCCACCCTTTCTGTCCTCTTTGGGAGGCCCCTGTACATGGGGTTGTGAGGAGTCTTCATGGCGGCCCCTCTGGGTTGGGAGGCTCGGCTGATTTTGAGCTGGGGGCTCATGGCCAAGGGCGACCTCTATCTGGCAGTACACTTCCACCCTCGGGAAAATCACCCTCTTGCTGGGAGAGTCAAGGTACACAGCGTCTAGGAAAAAACCACAGCACATCAGATTCGATATTTGAGACGCTCATAGTCTATTATGGGGTGTGTGCTGAATCTACATGAATCCATTACGTGACCAGCTGCTGTGGTGGTGCAGAGGCAAGAGTCTGTAGGGACAGAGGACAGATTAAGAGGGATTTGGCAATAAGAAGTGAGGGAAGGTGGGGAATCATAAAAGGGCTCCAGGAAACTTTTGTTTTCTTGTTTGAGACAAGGTCTCGTGTAGCTCAGGCTGGCCTGGCCTCACACTTAGTATACAGCCAAGGATGACCTTGAGCTTCTGGTCCCCCTGCTCCTGTCTCCCCAGTTCTGCGATTACCTCATGTACCACACTGCCAGATTTATAAAGTACTGGAAATTAAAACTAGGTTTTCATGCGTGCTAGGCCAGCAATCTGAGCCTCAGCACCAGCCTCTCCAGAAAACCTTGGGGGTGCATGGGTAGGAGGACCTTGTGTGTGTGCGCGTGCATGCGTGCGTGCATGCGTGCGTGCGTGCGTGTGTGTGTGTGTGTGTGTGTGTGTGTGTGTGTGTGCTGGCCACAGCTGGGTGCAGATTGGCATCCTTCAGCTCCCTCCTGGTTTTTCATGCCGGGGGGTGCTGGCCCCCCAACTGCGGGAATAACTGGGTGGATGAGAGCTTTTTCAAGGAAGGGCGGGGAGAAAGGGGGGGTCCAGAGTGTGGTGACTGCCTCCCCCGCAATAATAAGCAAGCTGAGTGCTTCCAAGTGGCGGGTGGGGACTCATAGTGAGGCTCTGGGTAGCAGCGGGAATTTCCCAGCAGCTCCTGATCACATCCGGTGCCAGCAGAAAAATCCAAGAGGCCCCGCGTGAGGGAGAAAGGGACTCATGCGTGTGCGCTGGCGCCACCTGGTGGGGGGTGCGCACATCACAAGGAGCCTGGGAAGAACCTGGGCTTCCTTGGCAGGGGGACAGGCACCTGCGGAGGTAGTTGAGCTGTGACCCAGGTGCAGAGGGGTGTGCCCTGGGCTGGGGAAACGGAGTCGCCTCCCAAATCTAAGCATCAAATCATAGGATCTTCCTGACCTCAAGTCCCCGACAAACACCATCACCCAGGAGAGAGTGGAGGGCTCCCCAGCTGGTGGCCAAATGATACTGGCCAACCCCCTCATCCTTCAGGCTCTGGGAGAAAAAAAACGGGTGCATGACTCTGATGTGAAACCACCATCGATGTGCCTTTCGTATTCACAGTAAAACTCTCGGAGGTAGTCACTACCATTGCCCCCCCCCACACCTTTACAGATGAGGAAACTGAGGCCCCAGGAGATTCATTACTGAACGCTCCATAGCATGAAGCTGTCAGGAGCTGGGGTACAAGCCCTTCTTTACAAAACTAGCAATGAGACTCAGAGGGCAGAAGTGATTTTTCCCAGACACACAGCTTCGGGGTGAGGCTGGGAAGGACTTGTTTCCAAAACCCTTGGTGCGCTCTCTCTCTCTCTCTCTCTCTCTCTCTCTCTCTCTCTCTCTCTCTCTCTCCTTCCCTTCCTCCCATCATTCTGTTTTCTCAAGTCCCTGGATGCACCACCCCTTGTCTTACACAATGCTGGGGATTGAACCCAGGGCATTGGGCATGCCAGGCAAACTCTCTGCCAACCGACCTACTTTGTTTTGAATTTCATAAATATGTGTTTAGAAATAGCCTGAGCACTGACCCACATGTCAGCCCAGGACCCAGGAGAAAGCAAGGAAGAGGTAAGGGAGCTGGAGAAGGCAGGAAGCCAATATGAAGAAAGAATGTATTTCTAGTGTACGTTACAGTATATATTATAGAAAATATCATTCAAACCCAAGTTTCACTCCAAATATTTCTTTTCCCAGGGTATCTTTTTTTTTAAGTCACAGAGATGTGTAAGCTTATCAGAATAAGGAATGCTTGGAACTCAAAGGCACGACACCATGTTTGACAAGACATTGATAGAAAATTGTGTAGCTACCCTGAGATCACAGGAGAAAGGCTGGGCCAGTGTTAGGTAAGCGCCCTTTGCCCTGGACTCCCTCCACCTGGAACCAGATTCTGAGGAGGTAACCCTGAGTGCAGACGCTTGCCACATCTTCCCGGAGCTTGAGCGTTTCCCCTCTGTACTTTTTCTATGATCTGATGGAGACTAGAGGAGACCTGGGTTGGGTCCAAACCAGCAAAGGACAATGGCTCTTCCCTTTGATTCACTGGTTACAAAGTCACTCAAATGTAACTAGTCACATCCCAGCTGGCCTGGAAGAAGCCATAGCCAAGGATGACCTTGAACTTCTGATCCTCTAGCCTTCTCGTGAGTGCCAGCATCCACTCACGCACCACCCCTGTCTTACACAATGCTGGGGATTGAACCCAGGGCTTTGGGCATGCCAGGCAAACTCTCTGCCAACCGACCTGCTTTGTTTTGAATTTCATAAATATGTGTTTAGAAATAGCCTGAGCACTGACCCACATGTCAGCCCACAGCCACAGCGGCCCAGCTTTCTTGGCTATACCTAAGGAACAGTCCTCTACCCAGAATTCCATTCCCACCCCTGCCACACTCCTTGCCCTCCCTTCCCCAGGCCCTGGCTACTCACTCAGCCTCCGCAGGTATGAAACGGCATCGTCATAGCCCCGATAGTAGTAATCCTGCAGGGTCTGGGCCGTGACACAGGAAAAGGAACAAGGTTGCGGTCACTGTCCCTGCTCATCGCCATGCTCTGCATGCTGACACCCCCCTCCTACCCAAGGCCATGTCCACAAGCCCTGCCCAGGAGAGCGGGGAAGCGGTTGCTGACATGGTGGGCGTGGCAGCATGTCAGTCTCCCGCTGCCGCCGGAGTGTCACCAACCTCCCTGCAGGAGAGGGTGGGGTGTTTCTGGGGAACCAGAGACCGCACATCTGGGTCACAGGAAGGATAGTGTTTGGGGTCTGGGTTCAAGTCCCAGCGCTACCCTTCACTGACTGTGTGGTTGTAACCACTCACAGTCTCAGTTTCTCCACCTGTCAAATGGGTATAATGGTGGTATCTTTGCAGAGGATGTTGGGAGGGGTGTGTGAGAGGTTCCCTCCACAAAGCTTTTTCAGCGGAGGGCTGATTTGGAAACACTTTGGTCTCTGCCAATTCAGATTCTGTCACAGGACTTAGTTTGTTTTGAGACAGGTTGGCATGTAGCTCAGGCTAACCTCGAACTCCCTGTGCATCTAAGGATGACTTTAAACTTCCACCTGTGCCTACATCCCCAGCTGGGATTACAGATGTGCATCACTGTGCTCAGTTTATGCAGTACTGGGGCTCAAACCCAGGGCTTCCAGCATGCTAGGCCAGCACTCTGCCAGCTGAGTCCTGTTCGCTTTTTAGCAATCTTTTAAACTTGGACCCTTTGAGGGGAGAGCCACAGCACCGGGGTCCCCTCTGATCCGGTCCCCCCCCCCACCCTCCTGTCTCTCACCACCAGGTCTGGGGGGAACAACGCATGTGTCATGCGGGTGATGTTCTCCAGGGAGAACTGGAAGGAGAAGTTGAACATCCGGAAGTCGTGGAAGATGGCAGGGCAATCTCTCGGACAGATATCTTGCTGGCTGCTGAAGGTGGAGATGGTGATGGAGTCCGTCCAGAAGGCACAGGGCTGCATGCTGGTGAAGCCACCATCAATATACCTCTGCGGGGAAGACAGGCGACACTCAACCAGAGAGGACGCGGAGGACCTGGGGCCATGGGACATCAGGGCCACAAGACCTTTGGGACCAGCCTTGAGGCTGAGGTCACTTGCTGTGTCTACAGTAGCCTCAGGACTCCTAACCTACCGCTCTGACCCTGGGCTGTCCTCCCTCTGCCATCCTGGTGATGCCGGCCTCCATGTGGTGTCCATGGAGACCACGCCCCTCCCATGGCCTCCCAGTGCACCCACCTCCAGCTCCTTTCTTTTGGGGGGGGGGCTCCTGTCGGTTTCCTCTCCTATGAACTGAACAAGAGATGACCACTACGGAGGCTCTGTGCCCCGTGGGAGCCTGAGGAAGGCTTGCTGACAGAGCATGATGTCTGGACCGGGGGTTACATCCCCAAGACTCAGACTGTAGCCAGGAGACGGGTCAATGGTCACCTTGAGGTCAGCCAGAGGTGCAGAATCCTGGCCTGCCCAGATCTACCGAAGCGGGTTGTTTTAGGACTCCTCAGAGTTAATCATGGGCACATGGAAGCCTGTGACCACTGGCCCAGATGGCCCCGAAGGTCTCCTCAGGCAGGGTCTCAGGTCCCTGCGCCCTGCGCACTGTCTTCTGGGAGAACGCGACAAGCCTTGGAACCCTGACTTGCTGAGTCCTCTACAGGGTGGGTAGGTCTAGAGAGGGCCCTGAACCAGCTGGAGGAGGCTCCCCTTAAAAACCCAGGCATCCGGGGTTGGGGATTTAGCTCAGTGGTGGAGCGCTTGCCTAGCAAGTGCAAGGCCCTGGGTTCGGTCCTCAGCTCTGGGGGACGGGGGGGGGGGGGGGGGGAGGGGACGGACACGGGGGACGGGGGACACAAAAGACCAAAAACCCAGGCACCCGTCAACATGAGAAATTCTGGGTGGAAAATGTTCCTCCCCTTAGGACGCCCTGGGGTCTCAGCTCCCCCAGTCACTCACCTCACCCCGGTAGGTCGGGGGGATGAAGCCGCAGTAGACAGGAACAAAGCAGCTGCAGTACAGGGCCTGTGGAGAGACGGGCTGAGATGCCACAGGCCCTGGAGTAGGTGCCTCTGACCCCTGACCTCTGACCCCTGACCTCTGACCCCTACCGGTCCCCAGCTCCCTAAAGTACTGGCCTGGGACACAGAGTCTTTCATTCAGTTCCCAGGCTATCCTTAGTAGGGTCGTAGGTAGTCTACTGGGTTAGTCAGACCCGACGTCCTAAGGAGGGGGTGGCCTTGCCATATCCAGAGGCTCTGCTGACCGCCAGCCTTCCATGAACCTGCGGCTGTCCTGGACCAGGCCCTGGCCTCAAAGGAGGCTGAGAAGCCGTCCTTGGGAGTGTGCAGGAGCGGGGAGGTGAAGGAGGTGAGCATGGCTGATGTGGCCCCGGAGGAGAGACAGGGCAGGGCGGGATGAAGGGACGGCAATATGGTAAGCCGCAGAGGCTGGACCGGAAGCGAGGAGGAATAGCTTGAAGCAGATGTGGCCTGGTTTGGGTGTGGTGAGCTATGATGTCGTGGTAAGAGTGGGAGCTGGGAGAGGCTGGGAGGGAGACGGCAGCCATGGCAGCCATGGGCGTGAGGGGGGGTCCCTCACAGAGTGGAGAAAGAGTCACCTTAGGGTTCTGCTGCTTGTTCACCCCAACCTCTCAGGACTGGGCCAGACTTGGGGAGAGGAGGCTGAGAGCTGGCATAGGCTGGGGGAGTGGAGGAGAGTGGAGACAGGCAGTCTCATGAAGGAAAGCTGAACAAAGCCAGGTCTGGTCAGTGGTCACAGCTGGTCACTAGAGTCTGTCTCTGAGAGCTCAGCACAGTGCCATCCACGTCAGGGTGGGTGTGAACTTATCTAAGCGGGAAACTGGAGGGAAAAGTCAGCCATTTTTTGTTTATTGACTTTTTTTTTTTTTTTTGAGACAGGGTTTCTCTGTGTAGCCCTGACTATCCTCGAACTCACTCTGTAGACCAGGCTGGCCTCAAACTCATAGAGATCCACCTGCCTCTGCCTCCTGAGTGCTGAGATTAAAGGCGTGCACCACCACAGCCCGGCTTTTTATTTTTTATTTTTAAAGATTTATTTTATGTGTATGAATGTTTCACCAACATTTATATCTGGGCACAACTTGTATGCCTGGTGCTTCTGAGGTCAGAAGAGGGGGTCAGAGCCCCTGGAACTGGAGTTACAGATGCTTGTGAGCCGCCATGTCGTTGCTGGAAACTGAACCCAGGTCCTCTGGAGGAGCAGCCAGTGTTCTTAAACACTGAGCCATCTCTTCAGTCCCATTAATCCTTTTTAAAAATGTCTATGCCATGTGGTGGGGGTGCACACCTTTAATCCCAGTAATGAGGAGACAGAGGCAGGCAGATCTCTGAGTTCCTGGCCATCCTGGTCTGCAGATGAGTTCCAGGATAGCTAAGGCTACACAGAGAAACTGTCTCAAAAAAGAAAATAAATAAATAAAATAAAATAAAAATATTTACTTTTGGGGGCTGGAGAGATGGCTCAGAGGTTAAGAGCACTGGCTGCTCTTCCAGAGGTCCTGAGTTCAATTCCCACCAACCACATGGTGGCTCACAGCCATCTGTAATGAGATCTGGTGCCCTCTTCTGGCCTGCAGAGATATGTGCAGGCAGAACTCTGTATACATAATAAATAAATATATCTTTAAAAAAATATTTACTTTTATTTGTGTGTATGTATATATGTGTGTGTGTGTGTGTGTGTGTGTGTGTGTGTGTGTGTGTGCCCTGTGTATGAGTGCCCAAGAGGCCAGAAAAGGGCATTGGATCCCTTGGATCCCCTGGAGCTGGAGTTAGAGATGGTGATGAGCCACTCAATATGGATTTGGTGACTAAACTTGGATCCTCGAAACAACAGGTGCTCTTAAAATGGCCCCTACCTTTCTAGACAGGGTCTCCTGTAGCTCAGGCTGGTCTCAGCCTTGCTGTGTGTGGATGGCCTTGAACTTCTGATCACCTCTGCTTATATGTGGGGGTGGCACCCAGGGCCTCCTGCGGGGTAGGCAGGCACTACCAACTGAGCTACAGCCCCAGCCAGATAATTCAATCTCTGTCAGGGCTCATGAGGACCGAGCGGGAGCATGGGTACTGTTCCTTATCCTTTCTAAAGCTGGGGGTATGCTGAGACCCAGGCCTGGAGGTCTCTGGACTTGGGGGGCCACCACTAGGCTTCTGAAGCCCCAGATGCAGCCCAGAGGCCCTGCAGGGTGTAGGCAGAGGAAGGGAACTTGGTGTGGAAGGGCTGGTGGCGGACTCTGGCTGGTGGCGGGCCTCTCTCTGTCACCTCCTGTGAAACTGCTCCTGGCGGAGATGCAGGCAGGAAGGAAGCAAAGAGCCAGGCAAGCAGGGAGGGGAGGAAGGAAGGAGGCTGGGACCCAGCTACACGGGGCTGGGACTGAGCTGCACGGGGCTGCGCGGGGCTGGGACGGAGCTGCACGGGGCTGCCCGGGGTCCCCCAGGGGCGGCACAATCAGGGCCTTGCCTCGATGAGCTCCTCCTTGGACCTGTACTCTGAGACCACCACGTTCTCTCCGTCCGTGACTCTGGTGAGGCTCACGTGCAGCTTCCCGGTGGCGAACTTGTAGGAGTCTTCGGGCAGCACGTTGTACAAAAACTGTCGCATCATCTGAACCATCTTGCAGGATGGGGACAGAGGTCCCAGGAAGTACTTCTTCACCTCGGCCAGGCCGGCGTTCAGCACTCTGAGGTACTCCTCTGTGGAGGGAAACAGGAGAGGTGCACCATCAGCCAGCAGTGCAGGACTAATGGGGGGCGGGTGCTGGGGTCCACAGCAGTCTCCTAGTGAGATCTGAGCTTGCTTTACACAGCAGGGCTGCATCAGGGGATGGCTTGACCACGGATGTGGTTACAGGTGTTTGGAATGCTTTGCACTTGGCTACGCTAGGGGGAGGTCTTTTGCTCCACCCCTTGGCATTCCTTTAAAAGCCCTTCTTTAGTAGAGACAGAAGGGGCTGGTGGGTTTTGACCCAGGCCCTCCCGAGACTATCCTGTGTTTCTATCTGTCTCTCTCCTCTATATTTCTATCTAAATATTTCTCACTTCTCCCTGCTCAAGAGTGCCCTGGGGTAAAAAGTGGGAGCAGACCCCCCACGGGGTCTCCATGGGGTCATCCCCTCAGTGATATCACCACTTTACCCCACAGCTCATAGGGACGAGGCCTGGGATCCACAAGCCTGGGGTACTCAGGAACAGGCCCCGTGGACGGCACAGAGCCATGAAGGAGGAAGTCCCAGGTCTCCCACAGCTAGGGACCCGGGTGTCCTGCTTCTGACTGTGTGTGACCACACAACAGAAACGTTCAGTGGCTAAAAGATATTTTCTCCCTGCAAACAGCTCCCCCAGCCGCCTGTGCCCATGCCTGAGGTCTGCTACCAGGTGGGTTTCTGAGAGACTCACTTTGTAGACCAGGCTGGCCTCGAACTCACAGAGATCTGCCTGGCTCTGCCTCCCAAGTGATGGGACTAAAGGAGTGTGCCACCACTGCTAGCCGTATGAGATTCTTATGCTTAGAGGCCACATACCCTGGACAGGCCTCAGCCTCACTGAGTAGCAGAGGATGACCTTGAACTCCTGATCCTTCTGTACCCGCAATAGTGCTGGGATTATAGCCCGTGCCATGCTTGGTTAAGGCTGAGCCGGGGAGAATCCAGGACTTCGTGCATGCCGGGCGTGAACTCTGACAACTTGGCTCTAGTCCCTTTCTGACAGGCAGGTTGTATCAAATTCATTTTTATTCATGTGTAAGTGTGTGCATGTGTGTGTGTGTGTGTGTGTGCGTGCGTGCGTGTGCTCACAGAAGCTAGAAGAGGGTGAGGGATCCCCGCAGCTGGGAGCCGTCTGACATGACTGCTGGGAATTGAACTTCCATCCTCTGCAAGAGCAGCAAGTGCTCTTTTTTTTTTTTTAACTTGAACTTTTTATAAACAAACAAAAAAAAAATATGGAATGGATCACGAATTTGTGCTCTTAACCAATGAGTCGTCTCTCCAGTCCCACAAACATCGTTTTTTCTTGGTGCCCGGGATTGAACTCAGGGCTTTGCACAAGTTAAGCCTGTCCTTGACCACTGAACCACACCACCAGTCCCTCCACAAATGTCTCCTATGAAAAATTTCGCTGTCAGTTCCTGTCATGAATATGCAACAGGGACGTGTGCGGTCCTGAGCTCGCTCTCCGCCGTGGGAGGCAGCCAAGTGGAGGCTGCATGTGCTGCGCTGTCAGAGCGCTTATCAGCGAGATCCGAGCGTGGGCGGGAAGGGCCCAGTCTTTCCAGCTCGGAGAGTCTGGTTCCGAGTGCCTGGCAATCAATCGGTCCACAGCAGACACACAGAGGAGGTAACTGATTTGCCCAAGGTCACACACACGACAAATTGGACACAATGAAAGGACAGTTTATTCCTGTCACATTTTATAGTTCACAGATTGTACGCCACTGGTCTAACCTTGGAGACCACTCTACTAATGCTGAAGTACCACTGTACAGACCTGGAAACTGAGGCAGGGTAAGTGTCTTGCCTGAAGTCACATAGGCAGGAAATGTTAGTTTAATGTTGTTGTTTTTCTGACTCCGAACTATCACCCACACCCAGACGACATCTGCATCAATAGTAGGGACCCATACCTTGCTGTGAGTCCATTGCACAGCTCTTGCCTGGGAGCCGGAAGCCTGGCAATCTCAGCAACTTCACGCATAGGCATGAGCAAACAGCATCTCCCCTCTAGGAGGGTGGTGGCCAGCGGGAGAGTGTTCCTGGCAAATGGCTACAAGGTTTCAGGTCACTGAACTGGTCTCACCCAGAAGGCAAGTTAGAATGGAGACATGTGCTTTTGGGAATTGGTTTCAGGTAGCCCAGGCTGGCCTCAGACTCACTCACTATATGGCCAAGAGTGACCTTGAACTCCCGACCCCCCCCTTCACCCGACTTCCCAGCATGCACCACCATCAGATGAACTGTTTAAAACTGTTTATTATTTAGGTATGCATATCCCTGCCCCAGTTACGTGCACCATGAGTTTACAGGTTCCCTCAGAGGTCAGAGGGCGATAGGTCCCCTGGAACGGGAGTTACAGGTGGTTGTGAGCTGCCAAGTGGGCACTGGGACTCGAACCCAGGACCACTGGAAGAGCGGCCGGTGCTCTTAACTGCTGACTCATCTCTCCAGCCCTGTTTTTGAGTTCTTCACAGGAGGTCAGTGGCCTCCTCCTCTCCAGCCCTGCTTCAGCTTGTTCTACGGGTAGTGGCGGTGCCCGGGATGATGCAAGGACCCGTGCTTCTGTCACAGGAAGCACACCTACTCATGTGGGGACACACCAGACAGGTCAGATGCAGGCAGGCAGGCATGCAGCCACAAGTCTGCTGCGGTCCCAGCATTCGGGAGGTAGAGGCAGGCAGGCGGATCGGGAGTTTGAGGATAGCCTGGGCTACACGACCCTGCCTCAAACAAACAAACAAACAAACAAACAAACAACAACAACAAGCCCAAACCTAAACAAGACAGAAATGCAGAGAAACAGAAAGAAAAAGAAAGCCCCAGAATTCCTCCACGTGGAAATGAATGTTTGGCCTATGTCCTTAGGTCATCTATATTGTTTTCACTCTCACAGGGAGCTGTGCCATGTATTATTGTGCACACTTGTCACTTACTTTTTAAACCTAATATATGATGCATATATTTATTTGCCAATAAATACCTATGTATTTATTGTTTACTTGTTTCGGTGTGTGTGTGTGTGTGTGTGTGTGTGTGTGTGTGTGTGTGTGTGTGTATGTGTGTGTGTGTGTGTGTGTGTGTGTGTGTGTGTGTGGTAGATGCACCTCCCTTTGCATGTGCCCATAGAGGCCGTGATCTCTCACTGACCCTGGAGCTCACAGTCCCCACCTGACCAGCTGGCCATCCAGCCCCTGGGTCCTTTTCTCTGTGCCCCACCCCCACCCCAGTGCTGGGTTACAAGGTCACAACTCCACATTCAGCTGTTAATGTTGGTCCTGGGGACCTGAACTCGGGTCCTCATGCCTACAGCAAGCTCTTTACCCCTGGACCATTCCCCTGGCCCTGTTTTTAGTGTGTGTGTGTGTGTGTGTGTGTGTGTGTGTGTGTGTATACAGGATGGTTGTGGCGGTCAGAGGACAACTTCCTGGAGTCAGTTTCCCCTTTCACCACGTCTGTTCCAGGAACTGAACTCACTGTCAGGCTCTGAGGCAAGCAAGACCTTTCTTTACCTATGGACCCTCCTGTTGGCCCCTATATGTAGCCCAGGCTGGCCTTGAACTCACTACTGCAGTGGATAATGACCTTGAACTCTAGATGCACCTGCCTCCACCTCTTCAGTGCTGGAATTATAGACCTGTGTCACCATGCCTGTCTCGAAACACAAGTTTATAATGTCTTTTAACAAAATAGCCTGTAACCAGGTGGTGGTGCATGCCTTTAATCCCAGCACTCGGGAGGCAGAGGCAGGCGGGATCTCTGTGAGTTCGAGGCCAGACTGGGTTACAGAGTGAGTTCCAGGACAGCCGGGGATACACAGAGAAACCTTATCTTGAAAAACAACAAACAAACAAACAAAAAAAAGGAAGGGAGGGAGGGAGGAAAGAAAAGGAAGAGCTAGCCTGTGAGATGGCTCCGTGGGTAAAGTCTCTTGCTGCCAAGCCTGGCAGCCTGAGTTCCACGACCCACAAGGGAGAAGGAGAGGACCTGACTCCTCCAAGCTGTGCTCTGACGCCCACAGGTGCCTGCACACCCACCAGCGAACATGCTGTACTGGCTACTGTTTCTGCCGCTGCGAGAAAACGCTACGACCAAGACAACACAAGGAAGGAGGGTTGGCTTGGGCTCAGGGCAGAGGGGAAGAGTCTGTCATGACATGGGAACGTGGCAGCAAGCAGCAGAAATGGCGGCCGGAGCGGAAGCTGAGGGCTCACCATTGGAACCACAAGCCAAGGGCAAAGAGAGTGCTAACTGGGAATGGCTCAGGCTCTTGAGCTCACAGCCCACCCCCAGGGAAACACCTCTTCCAGCAAGGCTGCTTACACCTCCTGAACAGACCCAAACAGTTCACACAACCTGGGACCAAGCATTCAAACATCGGATCCTATGGGGGACATTCTCATTCAAACTGCCACACCCCCCCCCCACACACACACAGTTTTAGAGATTAGCCTGCCACAGGACTGGAAAGATGGCCCAGTGGTTAAGAGCACTGGCTGCTCTCTCAGAGGACCCAGGCTCAACACCCAACACCCACCTAGGACTCACAACCATCGGTAACTCCAGTTCCAGGACATCCAACGCCCCCTTCTGGCCTCTGTGGGCATTGCATGCACGTGGTGCCCAGACATGCATGCACTCATAAAACACAAATAGATGAATTATAATATATACATATACCAGGAGGAACAATCCATGCTAAATTCTCTGCCCATGCCCTGGATTCTTCTCTTTAGGACAAACTCTTAGACGTGGGAGTGCGGGGTCAAAGGTCTACATGTCTAAAGTGCTTATTTTAATTGTGGCTCTAGAACTAGAACAGGATTCACTCTGAGCTGATGCTCACCCACCCAGTAGGGAGGGTGTGACAGGGATGAGCAGTGGCAGAAAGAGAGAAAATAGTGTTGACATTTCCAGGGTCCTTACATCTGAAAATGGTTCGCTCTGGGAATCAACTGTGTACCGCCTAGACACGCACAGCCGGGGAGGGAGGGGGCGGCTGTCTGGCTCCTCTCCGCCTGGCATTTGCTTTCAAATTCTCAGTGCAGGCACACAACCAAAGGTCCCCATCTCTCTGCGTCTTGTCTCTCTCCTGGTTTCCGTGTGTCTGTCCTCGGGGACAGATGGTCTCTCTCGCTCCCCCCCCCCTCTTTTTTGGTGATGGGAAGAGAGAGGGATAACTAAGCAGGTTAAACAAGTCTCCTGGGGTGGAGAATCAAGGACCAGCAGGTGTGATGGCTCCTGCCTGTCACCCCTGAGCTCAAGAGGTCGAGGTAGGAGGATTGCTTCAAGGTCGAAGAGAATCTGGTCTACATAGAGTTTTCCAGCCATGCTCACAGGATGAGACCCTGAGAGAGGAGAAAGAAAGGAGAGAGGGGAGAGAGAGGAGAGAGAGAGAGAGAGAGAGAGAGAGAGAGAGAGAGAGAGAGAGAGAGAGAGGAGGGGGAGAGAGGGAGAGAAGAGGGAGAGAGGGAGACAGAGAGAAGGAGGAAGGAGAGAGAGGGGGGAGAGGAGAGGAGAGACAGAGAGAGGAGGGAGAGAGTGGATTAAGCCCCGCCCGCCCGCTGCTGGGTTTGGAGTCTTCTTTATGCACCCTTGATTTCCCAGCACTTTCCCCCACCCTCTGGGATGGTTACTGTCATCAACTAGAAAGGACCTAGAGCCACCTAGGAGACAAACTCCTGGCCATGTGTGTCAGAGACATTCTAGATTGAGTTCATTGAGGGGGCAAGACCTGCTCTGAATGGGGCAGTGCCAAGGCACAGGCTGGGGTCCTGGGCTGCCTAAAGAGAAAGGGGCTGAGTGGCAGCGTCCAGCCCCCTCTGCTTCCCGAGCAGCCGCCTGGAGCTCCTGCCAGTCACAATGGACGGCACCGCACTGTGAGCCCAACAAAGCCTTCCTTCCTTAAGTTGGTGTTTTTGTCAGGTGTTTGTGTGGCCGCCATAAGTAGCGGCAATCTCCAGGCTGCCAGGCTCCTTTGGTCATGGTTTCTACACTAACCACAGCAACACCGGGTGTGAAGGCAGCGTCTTGGGCTCCGTATGCTCTGCTCAGCAGCTCCAGGTTAGCTGCCCCCACCCAGTCCCCACCAGCCGCATCTACTTCCGTTCTGAGGAGGCGGTTCTCCCCTCTCGTCAGGATGCTGAATCTGCAGAGACCCTCCAGGAGCCTCTCAGATAGCCTGGGAATCCTCCAGGGCCAACATTCCGCCACCCAGCCAGTCTCCAGGACGGTGGTGGATGCTCGTGTTTGTTCAGCAGTGAGATCGTTGAGAGAGAAGAAACTTGCTTGACTCCGTAGCAAAAACCCGGCTGTGAGGTCACGCAAGCAGACAGACAGCAGAATCGATTATGATATACGATCTCATATACCCCAGGCTGGCCTCCAACTTACTATATTGCCAAGAATGACCTTCAACCCTGATCCCCCCCTCTGCATCTCCCAAGGGATGAGATTACAGGAGGGGGTACTGTTCCCCAAGAATCAATTGTGTTGACTAGTGTGGTCACGTCAGGCTTCATAAACGCAAGAAGCTTCAATATGATGCTGTGGTGGGGAGTCTGGGGATGGCAGTGTGGAGCCACAGCACCGAGTTTCAGCTGCTGGGGGGGGGGGTCTTGAACATCTTCTACAACACATGCGTATACCGCAAAGCCAAGCAGCTTTGGCTCAAATCCCAGGGTCACACAAGCCATCTGGGGCATCACTGGTTAGTTAAGTACCTTTATGCGACCTCAATTTCACTGTCTATCAAGTAAGGGGAAAGGGTCCAGCGAGATGGCTCTGCAGGCAAAGGCACTTGCCACTTAGCCTGAGGTCTCTCCCTGGGACCCATAGAGGAGAGAATTAATTCGTGGAAATTGTCTGCTGACCTCCGCAAAGCACATGTACCATGTGTTCTCCCATGACCACACATGAATACGTGTGCACACACACACACATAATTTTTTAAAAAATAGAAAGTTGGTTGTGAAGGGACACTAGCCCACTCGAGTGTGTGGCTCTGGCAGACCCCCCCCCCATTCCCTTGGCCTTGTAAAAACTGTTAGATTACATTCCTAAAGCTAGTCACCAACGTCTAGTCCCTTATTTGGCCTCTTCCTCCTCCTGAGGCTGACTACCAAGGTCCAGCTGTCAAAGTATTGAAGTCCAGCATCAAAAGCCCCCTTTGGCTCCCCGGGTGATGGTGGCGCACGCCTTTAATCCCAGCACTCAGGAGACAGACACCTCATTCTAAAGCGTGGTTTCCCCCTTTACCTTTATAAACTGCCATTTGCCTGTGTGCCATGTCTGTCTCCTCTCTGTCCTCTCTCTACTTTATTGAGTCCTAAGATAGCCTGAAAGCTCCCTGCATACAGACAGTATGCACTCAGTACTGGGTATGCCGGAATAATTGCCCACATGGCTTCCACTGAACAAGGTCATTCTGGTCCAGATGTGACAAACAGGGGTTAGAGAGATGCCTCAGTGCTTAAGAGCATTGGTTGTTCTTTCAGAGGACCCAGATTCAATACCCAGCACCCACACGGTGACTCGGTACCACCTGGAACTCCAGTTCCAGGGGATCTGAGGCCCTCTTCTGGTCTCCATGAGTACTTCACAAATGTGGTACACAGACACATATGCAGACAAAACACCCAAATGTGTGAAAATAAATCCATTTAAAATAAAATTAAAAAAAAAAAAAACAGATGGACATAGTAAAGCATGGCTGATAGGGTGTGCCCATGGTCTGCGGAGGCCAGGGCCAATCCGGCAACAGGCCTCTTTTATGGGGGAGGGCTAGAAGCTTAGTTAGAAAAAAAATCGGGGCCTAGAAAAATCACCGAAGGGGAAGAAAAGAGATAACTTGGGACACACGTATGTTATTTGATTAAGTGGGAAATATTTACCCCCTTCCCAAGAGCAAAGAGGTCTTACTAATCCCTAGTATTTGATACAGTGTCTGAAATCCAGGTAGACACTTAATTAATTGAATGCATACATAAATAATGAATAAATTAGTGAACTCAAGATATCAAAAAGGGGCAGCCGGGTGATGGTGGCGCATGCCTTTAATCCCAGCACTCGGGAGACAGAGCCAGGTGGATCTCTGTGAGTTTGAGGCCAGCCTGGGCTGCCAAGTGAGTTCCAGGAAAGGCGCAAAGCTACACAGAGAAACCCTGTCTCGAAAAACCAAAAAAAAAAAAAAAAAAAAAAAAAAAAAAAAAAAAAAATCAAAAAAATCAAAAAGGGATATTGAGGCCCAAAAGGCAAACAGCTGTTCAGGATGACTCCAGAGTTAAAACACAGGCCTGTCTCCCTTCCCCCACACAGACGGAAAGGGCACTGGAGGCAGGCCCTTTAAATGGCTGGATCCCGTTCCTGGGTGTGCAAGAATCAGGCCTGCTGTGTGGGATGGACCTAGGATGGAGGATGGGATTGCGCACACATGCACACGCCACCCAGTCTCAGTGGACTGGTAACCTAGCAACAGCCTCCATCTTAGCCAATCACAGTTGGCCAGCCAGCTCTCCCTTGCATGGAGATGACTGCTCAGGGGAAGATGAGGTGAGGTGGTCTCTGGGGAGGCACGGGTGAGCAGATTCCCAGGGAAGCCCTGGCAAGGCTCAGAGTCCCTGCACAGGGAACCTGCAAGCCTGAGACTCCTGTCTGGCTCCCAATTGCAGGCAGAAATCCCAGCTGCGTTTTCCCAGGGGTCTGTCTCGACTACCTAACCACATTCTAATAATAACTGTATTATCATCTTAATGGAAGGAGCTCACCCAAACAGGCTTTCCCACCTTCGTCTGTTTTTCTTCATAGTGACAGTCAGACCCTAGGGCCGGTGACCCTGGTTCATGTGCAACACACCACAGAGCATCTTGCTTTAAAGCAACACTGTTACTGGTGGGAAGCCCGTGGGGACCCTCTGGTACTGCCAATTTTCAGCCAGAGGAGGCTTTGTGCCAGGCATCTCTAAAGTGGAAACTGAGGTTATCAGACAACGAATACATGGCTGGTAAGGGTTGAAGTCGGATTGGTCTTGAACCCCGTGAGACTGCCCGGTCCCATCTAAGGTAAGGAAACCCCACAATATTCCTGGAAATGGGCAGTTCTAAGATCCTAGGTCAAAGGTACTAGATTCAGGGAGAATGGATCGGGACTAAAATGTTTGCCGGGAAGGTGTGAGAGCCCAGGTTTGGTCCCCAGAACCGGTATAAAAGCTGGGTGTACTGGTGTGCACCGTAACCCCAGTGCTGGGGCGGGAGGGTCGGCTGGACCCCTGAGGCTCACTAGCCAGCCAGTCTAGCCTGACTGGAGAGCCCCAGTTCCCTGTGTGAGAGACTTAAAAAGACAGGCGGATGGCTCTCGAGGAAAGACACGTGAGGTTGACTTCTGACCCCCCCCACGCACAGGTGCACACAAATGCATGTGTGCCTGCAGACATATGCACTGACAGGCAGCCCCTCGTACACAAACACCAGCCCAGACCCCATTTGTCTCTTTTTACAGGGAGAAGTCCAGCCCAGGAGAAGGTTGAAGCTGAGTGGATGGGTAGACAGATGGATGGCCAAGTGAGCTGGTGGGGTAAGGTTGTGTGTGAGGAGACGGATGGATGGGTGGGGGGGTAAGCGGGTGGACACCCACTCGGAGCCACACATCGTATGTTAGCAGAATTAGACCTTACGGGAAAACTCACACCTTCCACCTCCGCTCTGGACATACTCAGTCAAGAGCAAACGCTCTGACCTGTGTAGTGCTCATGACAAAGCAGGACAAGAGCTGGGCTTCCCCAGTGGTGACAGTCCACCGTGCAGACCCTTTCCTAACCTCACTGTTCTAGAAAACGGAGTTCAAAAGCTTAGATCGGGGCAGCAAGACGGCTTAACAGGTAGACCCCTGACACTAAGCCTGGGGACGTGAGTGGGATCCCCAGGATCCAGGGCCCAGATGGTGAAGGAGAGAAGGGACACTCGCAAGTTGACCTCTGATATATGCATGCGCGCGCGCGCGCGCACGCACACACACACACACACACACACACACACAAATGTAATTTTTAAAAACCCTACTTAGTAGGATTGTTTTAAAAAGCTACACTAAAGTATGGCATGGTGGTTCACACCTGTAACCCTACTCAAGAAACTGATGCAGCAGGATTACTATGAGTTTGAAGCCAGCCTGGGCTATCCAGTGAATTTTAGGCCAGCCTAGGCTACTGTCTCAGTTAGGGTTTCTATTGCTGTGAAGAGACACCATGACCATGGCAACTCTTATAAAGGAAAACATTTAATTGAGGTGGCGGCTTACAGTTTCAGACGTTCAGTCCATTATCATCATAGTAAGACATGGCGGCGTGCAGGCAGACACGGTGCTGGAGGGGTAGCTGAGAGTCCTACATCTTGACTCACAGGCAACAGGAAGTGGTCTGTCTCACTGGGCATGGCTTGAGCATATATGAGACCTCAAAGCCCGCCTCCTCGGTGACACACTTCCTCCAACAAGGCCACACCTCCCATTGGTGCCGCTCCCTTTGGGGGCCGTTTTCTTTCAAACCACCACAGCTACGCAGCGAGATTCAGTCTCAAAAACAACCAAATGGAACTCAGATGGTCAGTTGCCATGGGGAACAGGCTCATAACCTGGATTTCCAGCCACGCGTCCACACACTTCTTTCCTTGCCTTTGGACATGAGTTTGAGGTGTGCCCCACCCCTGTGCACCTCTTCCGGAGAATCCAGGCACACTCTCCAGGCATTCATCCTGTGGAAGAGTCTTACGGCTCATCCTGTACTAACACAGAGAAGGAGTAAATATGTCTAGAAAGTTCTCTGGAGACGCATTCAATGCCTCAGGGCCATCACCCCCCCCCCCCCCGATTCTCTCTGTCATCTTTGAAGTTTGTGTTCTCAAGGTAGAACTCTACCCTGGTCCCATCCATAACCCTCCTGCCTGACTGGGGGACCCTAGGTGAAACCAGAACACCTTACCCCAGGTGATGTGGGGCTGTGTGTGTGGCAGGGTGCCTCCCAGCACCCCTTCAGCTGGGAATCTCTCCAGTCAGGCACCTCCGCAGAGCAAGGCCAGGCCTCTTGCCCATCACGGTCTCACCCTCACTCTCGGCCATGATATGAGTCGGTTCTGCTACTGACAGGAGCGCCTGGCTGCCCGAGGCTCCCACGGTCAGGCCTCCTTCCACCCGCCTCAATAAGCCCCTCTCAGGCCGATTGCCTCGGCGGGGTCCTGCCCTACCCCTGTGTGATCGCCTCGGCAGGGGTACCTACCCTTCGTGGAGCCTCTTCGGTGCCTGCCGCTGAGCTGGGCTCTGAGTTCAAGTCCTCGCCACGCTGCTTTCATGGGAGCAGCAGAGCTGTCTCCTCTACAGAACAGACTGAGGCTCACCTGGCAATGTACCCCGGGGCACGCAGGTGGCAGACAGAGGAGCTGGCCTCCCAGCCCTGAGGGCCCACAGGGCAGGTTTATTCAGTCACAGCTGGCCGCCTCTGTCAAGGAGATGTCCTCCTTCTCAGCACTACCCCCGTGTTTCCCCCCACCCTGTTCCCTGTGTGTGGCAGGAGGACCCTGTACCCCTTCACAGGCTCTTGGGGATCTGCCTTCCTGGAGTTCATTGACCAGCACCCATGGGCTCAGACAGCCCTGGGGAGAGAAAGTCTTAGAGGGCCAGACCCAAGTTATATCTTCAGGGAAGGCTCCACACGGCCCCCTTCCCAGGCCAGGCCAGTCTCTTCTCCAAATCATTAGACACTGTGGAAAACCCTGCCTTACACACACACACACACACACACACACACATACACACACACACACACAGCCAATTAAGAGTACACTGGGGTTCTTGCAAAGGCCCTGAGTTCAGCTCCCAGCATCCACATCAGGAGACACACAGCTGGCTGTAACTCTGATTTCAGGGGACCTGGACTTCTCTTCTAGCCTCTGAGGCATCTGCACACACGTGGAACGCAGACATACATGTGGGCACACACACACACAGAGAATAAAATAAATAAAGAAATCTTGCCGGGCGTGGTGGCGCACGCCTTTAATCCCAGCACTTGGGAGGCAGAGGCAGGCGAATCTCTGTGAGTTCGAGGCCAGCCTGGGCTACCAAGTGAGCTCCAGGAAAGGCGCAAAGCTACACAGAGAAACCCTGTCTCGAAAAAAAAAAAACCAAAAAAAAAAGAAATCTTAAAAGAAGAAGACATTGTAGGAAGGCCTCCTGGTCCCTCATGAGTTAACAAGAGCAGCTGTGCCAGACGGAGCCACAGGAGTGTCTCTTCGCTGGGACTCCTGGGAACCAGTTTGGAAACCCAGGTATGTTCTACCTCTAACCCGCTCCTTTCTCCCCCCAGTCTAAACACAATCCCACATAAAATGAGGGTGGCGCTCGGTGTCTTCCACAGCATCCTGTGCGGTAGAGGCTACACCTCGCACTTAGAACTGACTAGGTAAATCCTCCAATAGAAAAGACATTCACACATCACCCCCCAACAGCCAACAGTCACGTAGCCCTGTTTGGGAAAGCCAGGGGAGCCCCAAGATCTAAGATTGTTCAGAGATTGATGACATAAGACAGGAATCTGAATGAATTAGGGTAGCACCAGGGCAGGGGTGAGGGCAGTGGGCAGATGGCAGAGGGGAGCAGAGGAGGAGCTGGGAAGGAGGGCGTTTGTGCCTCAGGAGAACATACCTCCGGAGAGCAGAGCAGGTGAGCCTAGACATGGGACTCGGTGCAGGCCCCGCCCAGACCTCTGCAAGCCCAGGACACCACAGACGTCCCTCCCCAGCCAACAGAGCCTTGTGACATGGTGGCTCTCTAGCCCCAGCCTTGGTCTCAGGCAGGGCACAGTTTCCCTGTTCTTTTCCTTTGTGGTGGTGCTGGGGTCGGACTGGGGGCCTCCTGCACTCTAGACAAGCACCCTGTCATTTTATGTCACCCAGTAACAGTTGTTGCCAGAGACGACTCTCTATCCTCTCCTCTCGACTCTGCCTCTGGCTCTCCGTTCCTTGCCTACATGTGGCGTCTCCTGAGAGCCAGCCTGCCTTTCCCAGTCTCCTTTGCTCCTAGGCAAGGCTGTGTGACTAAGTTCTGATCCACAGAGGAGGGCTAATAAGATGTGTGTCACCTCCAAGTCCCACCCCGGAGGAAAGGAGTGTGTCTGCCTCCTCTTCTGACCAGATGCAATGTGGACATGGCCATGGGGTGGGGCGGGGGCGAGGGGAGAGAACACCTGTGTGCACCTTGATGGTGTTTTCAGACTCTTGGGGCCTATTGCGAATGCCACCCAGACCTTAGGGGACTAGAACACACGATGTAGGGCAGCCTTCTTCTGCAACAGCCTCCTGGGGTTTCAGAAGGCTCCAGAGCTCTGACTCCAAGAGGGCGCTGTGCCAACGGGGAGCCGATGTCTCTTCCACTGTACGGCAGGTCCAGGAAAGTCACACACTGGCCAGATGATATCTGGGACCAGAGTGGAGGGGGATGGGGAGAGTGGATCAGACTAGCTTTGGCCTGAAGCCTTTTCCCTTCTTGCGAAATTCCACCCAGAAAGGCCACATGGAAGCGAGCCCTGGAGTGGGTCACCGGACTGCAGGGACATCGGCAGGTCCTGTCTCAGGGTTGACAAAGCTGTGACCCTGATTCGCACTCCTCACTGGGAGATTCTCCGCTCTGCCGCTGCCTACCTGAGAGCAGGCTAAGAGCCCCGAGAACTGAGGGCAGGGTTTATGGGGTGCTGGAGATCAAACCCACCTCCTGCCTGAATGGCAGCAGTCTACGGACGGACGGAGTCACATCTCCAGCCCTAAGTTATTTTTTAAAGCCTTCTTCAGTAACAAAGCAAGGTTAGGGTGGGGGTGGCGTGCCCTCGGTCAATGCTGCTATCAAATAGGACTCGAGGGTTTGTAACATCATCCTGTATCACGTGCTCAATTTGTTCCGTGTTAAAACAATTTTTTAAATGGACAGGAATGTTCACAGAAGCAATATTCATAATAGCTCAAAGTGAAAACAACCCAGATGTCTGTCATCAAATGAATGGATAAACACATATGCTGTATCTACCCAGTAGAATATTATTCAACCATTAAAAAAAAAATAACTGGTCATGTGACATCCTGGTGAACATGGATAACATCATGCTGAGGGAAAGAAGCATGTCGTGTTAAACGTGCTCATCTGAAGAGACTGAAAAGTGGATCCGTGACTTCTGGGGACTTGGGGGAACAGGGAAATTAGGAGGCAACAGCTAAAGAGTAGGAGGTTCCTTTGTGGGTGATGAAAGTGTTCTGAAATTGACTGGGGGGCTTGTTGCGTCACTGACAAGCCAAACAAACTCTAAGAGGGGTGAGCTGCTTGGTAAGTAAACCATGTGTCCACAAAGCGAAAGCCTCTGGTTTGTGTTTGGCCAGCCTTTCCCACCTGCAAAGCCCTTGTGAACTGAAAACCCCCTCTCTGAAGCTGTGACATCGGGTGGCCTGTGCCGTCCATATTCTGGACACACAGGTTTCCCTGCTTTGTCACTCTGTCCTCCCACGTCTGTCATGTCATCATCCTCACCCTGCAAGCACCGGCTGCTCCCTCAGGCCGTCCTGACTGCAGGGGCCGGCCTCACTGTCTGTCTAGTACCCGGGTGGCCCTTCCTCTCATGTTAGAACTACAAAGGGGAAAGCCAGGCATGGGGAGACTGTGGTCCCAGAATTTGGGAGGCGCAGACATTGGGAGGCGCAGACAGGGGGAACATGAGTTCAAAGCCAGACTTGGCTACATAGAGGCCAGCCTGGTCTACGTGAGACGCTGTCTCAAGAAGAGTGAGAAAGACAGGGAAGGAAACAGGGACAGCAGGAGGGAAGGCTTGCCATATCGTCTTTTTGGGGGGAGGGGTTCTTTCTGTAGTAGCGGCTGAAAGGGGTGGGGCTGTCAGACCACTAAATCTTTATCCTTTGATAAGAAAAAGAAATTATTTTTTGAGGGGGTTGGGGTGGGGCTGGAGAGATGGCTCAGTGGTTAAGAGCATTGCCTGCTCTTCCAGAGGACCTGGGTTCAATTCCCAGCACCCACATGGCAGCTTACAACTGTCTGTAACTCCAGTTCCAGGGGATTCAACACCTTCACACAGACATTCATGCAGGCAAAATACAGATGTCTATAAAATACAAATAAATACATTATAAAAAGATAAGAAATTGTTTTGGGGTTGGGAGATGGGGTTCCATGTGTAAAGGCGCTTGGTGCTAAACCTGAAGTCCTGAGTTTGGTCCCTGGAACCAGCGTGGTGGAAAGAGAGAACAGACGGCTAAAAGCCGTCCTCTGACCTCCACAGGTACGCCATGGCGTACCCACACCCACACACTGGAGGAATGAGTGCATGGAATTTAAAACACCCTCTAAAAAATTATTTTCAAAACACAGAAATTTCGGCTCTGTGAGAATGTGTCCCACTTCTGGCCACATGGGAAATTCTGGAACCCCGCTGGTTGTCATGGAGACTGCCTCTCCTCAAAAAAATTGAAGCGAGAATGGTGATGTCATCTCCGATGACAACGGGGGCCGGGTGTGAAGTGCTTTGGCTCCGTCCTCGTACAGAGTGAGGTAGACTCCATCCGTGGACGGCCCCTGCAGCCTCCACTTCCCGGGGAAGAAGCAGTCTCCGGTCACAGAAGCCCCAAACCGGAGCAGCTTTGAGGGAAGAAGTGAGGCTGAGCTTAAGAATTTACTTAAAAAAAAAAAAAAAAAAATGACGGCACCAGTGGGATGGATTGGCGGGTAAGGGTGCTTGCTGCCAAGCCTGATGGCCGGAGTTTGATACCCAGGACTGTGGGGAGCAGAGGAAGCACTAAGTGAGTAAGGCTGAGTCAATGTGTGCCGTGGGCATGGGCACTGCCATGCCCAGGACCCAGTGCCTCAGCCTTATGGGCGTGGCAAAGTCTTCTCTAGTCTGGGCGTGGGTGTCGCTAGTGTGTGCAGAAAATGCCCACCATCGCTTTCTCCCCCTGGTATTTCCAGCCTGCAGACTGCCTCCCTGCAGAGATCCCTCCCACCGCGATTAACTAATCCTGCCTCCTCGTCCAGCTGTATAATCACCTGCCTCCTGGTTTATCTGTACGCAATACCCTGGCTCCGTGTTCAGCTGCGTATAACAAACACACTGAGCCTCCACGGAGCTGTGGTCTCCCCATCAGAAAGGCCCGCCCACACCATCCTAGCCTGTCCTGTCTGTGCGTGTCTGTCATTTCTCCATTCCCTTGATGCCCCTAGTCAGGGTTCGAGGACCCAAGCTGTGCAAGGACATGGCATAGGACCTACATGGTAGAGGGAGAGAGCCAACTCCTGAAAACTGTCCTCTGGCCACATGCTCACTGTGGCCCTTGTGCGCCTGCACACGAACACACACTCTCTCATGCACGCACGTATATGCACAATAAATAAATGTAATAAAAGTAATTCCAAAAAGCAACAGATCTAGCCGGGCAGTGGTGGCGCACGCCTTTAATCCCAGCACTCGGGAGGCAGGGCCAGGCAGATCTCTGTGAGTTCGAGGCCAACTTGGTCTACAGAGTGAGATCCAGGACAGGCACCAGAACTACACAGAGAAACCCTGTCTTGAAAAACAAAAAACACAACAAAACAAAAAGCCACAGATCTCCAGTTCTATACACAGTGACCACACATAAACTATGAGGTAATGAACGCACTTTTACAGCTACTCAGATATGAGCCAAATGCCCGAGAACAAGAGCAGTGGGGGGGGGGGGAAACACCCTCAGACCCGGCTACAATGCTGAGCCACCAGGAAATGCCGTGGGAAAGGAAATCCCCTCCCAGCAGTAAAAACCACAAGAGCCTTAGAAATAAATCTATCCCAGGAGGCTGAGGCAGGAGAATCACCATGAGTTCCAGGCTAGCCTGGTCTATAGAGTGAGTCCAAAACAAAACAAAACAAAAGCTCCTAAATCGATAAACGGGATAAACGACACACAGTGTCTTTATTAAAGGACATAATGAGTAGAGAGGTGGGTTATGTTTATCATGGGAAGGTATAATTTCAGATAAAATCTCAGCTTTCGTGTTGGAGCGGGGAAAGGGGCCAAGAATAACTGAGGCACGGTTTGAGGAGGAGGGAAGGAGCAGGAGGGGAGGAGGGAAGAGGGGGAGGAGGGAGGAGGGGGAAGAGGAAAGCAGATCTGTGGGCACCAGACAGGCACATGGGGCACAGACACACACGCAGGCCAACTTCCATACACAAAAACATAAAAGATGATATGCCGTTTCTTTATAGATGTCTTGAAAGTGCATACCCATGTGTGCATGGGTATGCTTGAAATTCTGGCACTGGAGACGCAGAGGCAGGAGGATTCCTGGGGCCCCCTGGCCAGGCATTCTAGCCTAATTGGTGAGTTCCAGGCCACTGAGAGACTGACTCAGTGGAGGCAGACCATGTTCCCGAGTGTGACACCCGAGGCTGTCCTCTGGCCTCCACATAGGAGCACACACACACACACACACACACACACACACACACACACGCACGCACACACACACTCCTGTGTGTCTCTGGGGATTAAACTGTACAGTCACTTCCAAGAATCCTCTAGCACGATGTAGAAGAGCCCACGACAGACTCCCTTGGAGTCTAGAAGGGCTTGTGTGCATTATGGGCTAGTGTGCATTACGGGCATGCCAGCACAGCCAGCCTGCTCACTGCAGTATTCTTTACAATCCCAGGACTCGGGGTGTGCACCCACAAAGCAATGTTCAGGGGTCTGGTGTTGATGGCACATGGAGACCTGAATCCGGACCCCAGTGAGCTCCCGATAACGGACAGGTCAGCACCATAATCACTTGTTCTGGCTACATAAAATGCTCTTCCCAAGGTGTTCTCTTTAAATTTTTTTTTAACAAAATTTTCTTTGGTTTTGGTGTTTTGTTATATTTTGAGACACAGTCTCTCTACACAGCCCTGGCTGTCCTAGAACTCTCTACTAGACCAGGCTAGCCTCAAACTGAGAGATCTGCCTGTCTTTGGCTCCCATGTGCTAGGATTAAAGGTGTGCACCACTAGGCCCAGGCCCAAGACATTTTGCAGTTCACCCTCTCACTGATTCAGGTCTGGTAAAAGCTCTCCTTCCCACATAGCTAACCCTGCAGCCACAAAGACGGCGTCCCTCGGGAGCGGCGTCCCACGGGAGCAGAATCCCTCGGGAGCAGAATCCCTCGGGAGTCCGCTCTACTCAGCAGCGACATGACCATCTTGAAGTGTCCACTCTGGCCAGACTAGGTTCAGGTTGCACCTTCCCAAGCACTGTTTGTATCACTTCAGGCAAGTTGTACAAGTACCCTGTGACTCAGTTTCCTCCTTTGTGTCACGGGAGATAATAATAGTTTTCACCTCAGTTGTTGTGAGGTCTGGGTGACTTAATATGGTAAAAACTCAGATTGGGGGGTCTGATACAAAGGACATGCCGCTTATCAGGAAATCACTGGGCAGTAAAACGGCTGAGCTGGATTGGTCCTCACACCTCACCCCTGCTTACATCCTTCCATGCTCATGAGCCATGCTGGGTCTAGGCCTTGATCCCTCACAGAGGCCTCTTCATGACTTCCTTCCATTCCCCGAGTTCCATGGCGGCCTCAGGCTGACTAAGCAGCTTTCTTATTTCTCCAACGGAATAAACTGAATTGATTCTAAAGTCTTGCCATAAACTCACTGGGATGGTATATTTTTTAAGAACTCGATATAAAGGCAGCAGGGACTGAGGCTGGGGTAGAGTGCTTTCCTAGCATGTGCAAAGCCCTGAGTTCAATTCCCGGCACCACAAAAATGGGCATGGTAATGCACACCTGTACCGCCTGGAAGGAAGAGGCAGGAGGATCAGTAGAAGTTAAGGTCATTCTCGGCTACATAAAGAGTTCGAGGCCAACCTGTGCTACACGAGACCCTGCCTAAAATAAAACAAAAGGGAGGGTGGAGTGATGGGGGGGGACGATGACACCAGTTAAGGCCAGGGCCTCCTCCTCCAGGGGGCACTGTCTCCAGGGCAGTGAGTCTGCATTCTCAGGAGGGACCAACTCTTACCCCGGGCCCCTCTCTGAAGGCCTGGCATCCTTCCCACTGGACGGAAAGGCAGTGAGAGAGTACCCACAGAGGGCCCTGCCTAAGAAAGATCCGGAAAGATCTTCTGGCCCTTTCTTGGCCCCGTCTTGGAGAAGAAGAGTGGACTAGGGCCCGCAGGATGGGTAGAAACTTTAACTCTGTTTCCCCATCGTTTCTTACACACTGTTAGAAAGAAAAGGCACCTTGCATGGACGTGGTACTTAGTGAGCATTCGACTGCCATGTGCTCAGATAAAGCCCCCCCCCCCTCCAGCAGAGGTCCAGGCAGCAGGGTGCCGGGTGCCGCCTCCTCAGAGACGTCTCACAGCTGACACTTCAGTTGGTCTCATCAGCTCTACCTTCTAGCACATTCTAAACCCAATCTCCCATCCTTACACCATCCACACAGCACATCCGTCTCCTACCTGGTGTCTACCTTCAACCCAAGCTGCCCAGCAGTCGGGGTTCCTTAAAACGGTCAAACTAGATAGTTGGCGGTTTCCAGCACTTCCGTGCCCCAGTCACCAAGCCTTCACGCCTGTCAACACGGTTCCTCCTTCAGCCCCAGGTCAGGGCATCATGGGGATTGCCCTGTGGAGGAAACTGAGGCCAGCAAGTTCAGCAACTGGCCTCTGTTTCTACAGACTGGAATGCCAGGGCCAGGACTCAGGGGCACACTCTTGGTGGCCCACCGCTGTCAGCACCAGGGAGGAGCTGGCGGCTGTAGTCTCAGGTCACCTGACCCCTCAACCGTCACCTCCGATCTCCCCTCTCCCCGCATCCCCCTCAGGTCCATCACCCCGGGCTACAGAAAGGCCCTTCCTCTGCACCCCACTTTATGTAACATCCACTTGGACGCCACCTCCTCAGCATGGCCCTCCCTGAACATCTTTCGAACGCGGTGCCCCTTTCTCCCTTCATCCCGGGCCAGCTTCAGTTTCTTCACAGACCCCTGTCCCTTCCCATCATGACAGGGGAGACATCCCTATTTAAATTTATCTCTTTTCTTTCTGAAACATTCTAGAACTTCAGTTCCACAAGGGCCTGCATCGCGGCCTGGCACCGAGCAGGCAGGGGTGGTGGTCGGGCCTGTGCTCTACACTGCTGGACAGGGAACCTGTTGCTCATAGCCCCGGGTCAGCACTGTGGCCGGTGACCCACCAGGACAGAGATGAAGCTCCTACTCTGTGCCCCACTCTGTTCCTGCCTCTCCTCAAACCTCAGACTTGCAGCTTTCCGGTGAGAATCCCCTCCACACGAGGAGGACGAGAATCACTGCTTTTCCCTGGGTGTTTGCATTTTAGAGGAAGCCTCACCCAGCCTCACTCGTGACAGGACCAAGGGAGGAGTGTGTGTGTGTGTGTGTGTGTCTGTGGGTCGGGAGGGACTGTGCTTCCTTCCTTCTGGCTTGGGCACAGGGCAGCCCACAGCTAAGGGCGCCTTGGAAGGTCTCTGCTCACCAACGGGTACTCTGGCACACCTCGAGGCCGACCACGATCCTACTGACCATCTCATTTCCTAGCTGCTAGGTCTGGCTTTGTCCCCAAAGCACTTCCAAAGCGGCTAAGGTCCTGCTCAGAGGAGTCCCTCCAGCAGCCCCCCCTCCCCGGGAGACCCCAGAATAAAGGTCTTCTTACCCATTTCAATCCCACAGATGACCAGGGCTGCGATCACTGCTCCAGCTGACGTCCCTGCAAAGCGGTGCGCCGTGTCCAGCATCCTCGGGGCCAGGTCTCGCAGAGCGTCCACGGCCCCAGCTTGGTAGTAGGAAAGGAACCCGCTCCCCGAGAAGGAGATGGAATGAGGGGTGTCCGGGTCCCCCTTGAACACCTGTTCCTCCATCTTCGGGGCCCCTGGCCTCCCGGGGGAGGAGGAGAAACCTGTCTGCCTTGGCTCAGTGTCTCCTGCCCTGCCAGCCAAGAGCCTGGAATGTGGCGACTCTACTGTGCCAGCCAGGCACCCATGGGTGGTTCACCCGGCCACTTCCTGGGCCTGCTGAGCTTTGCTAAGAGGCACCCCGAAAGACTGATAAGGGACCCCAGGGCCTGGATGGAAGGCAGATGGCCCCCAGAGTCACGGGCAGGGCCCTACAGACCCCTTGCTGGTTTCATGGCCTAAGTAGACTCATGTCGGGCACAGGTTCCCGACACAGCCCTCTCCACCCATCCCAAGTGCACCGAGGAGCGGGGCATTCCCTGCTCCGGAGGCGGGGCCTCTCAGCCCTGGCAGCCAGTTGCAAAATCTCTGCCAGTGCCTCACCCTGTGGCCCTGTGCCTGTGCCTCCCTCACTGACAGGCTGCCGCAGGGAAAGAGTGACAAGCCACCCTCCCCAGGTGTCCCCCTGACTTCCAGCCGTGCCCCTCCCCCACCCCTCCCCAAACTGGAAATGTTCTTACATAAGCGCCTCTCCTCGTTTATTCTTACGTCAGGATTGGCTCTGGGCAAAACTGTAACAGGGTTGAAGTGTGGCCTGGGGGTCTGGCCTGGTTTGCTCTCTATGTCTGTGATAACACCATGGCCAAAAGCAACTGGGGGAGGTATTCCAGCCTACAGCCTACGGGTCCGTCGTGAAGGAAAGTCAGGGAAGCAAGAACTGAGGCAGAGGGCACGGAGAAATGCTGCTCACTGATTGCTTTCTTATGTAACCCGGGACCACCTGCCCAGGGGTGGGACGCTCCACAGTGGGCGGGGTGGGTCCCTCCCATCAATCATTAATCAAGGACTTGCTCACAGGCCAATCTGACGGAGGCAAACCCTCAGACAGGCTCCCTCTTCACAGTGTGTCAAGTTGACTCCTACCCATCTCTCATGCCCTCTCCTTTTCTCTGGCCTGGTCGACGGCTCACCTGCCTCCAATCGCTGTGCTGGCTCGCCATGTTATTTTAGTTGCCTGCAGAGGCCAGAAGAGGACATCGGATCCCCTGGAGTCACAGGCAGTTGTGAGCTGCCTGATGTCGGTGCTGGGAGCTGAATCCGGGGCCTCTGGGAGAGCATCAAGCACTGAGCCATGTCTGCAGCCAATGTGCGGCCTTAAGTGTATAGGAGGAAAGCCGTCACTCCAGGATGATCACACAGATAAACAGATTGTGGGCGGGAGGGGCTAGGGTTAGTTTTAGGGACTAGGCTTAGTTCTAGGGCTCCCCTCCTGGGGAGGAGTGATTTTCCTCACAGCCCAAAAATGTCACTGCAGATCACTAAGGCTGCAAAAGCTTCCCTGCTCCCCCTCCCTCTCCTCATCTCCCCTCATCTCCCCTCTCCTCCTCTCCCCCCTCCTCCCTCTCCTCATCTCCCCCCCTCTTCTCCTCCCCTTCCTCCTCCATCCGCACAGCAATCACCATCACTATCACCGCACAGCATCAGGACCAGAATTAGAACTGAGACACCAAGTTGTCCCCCTCCAAGTCTCAATAGACCCCGGCCTCTCTGTAGGTGGTGACATCAATGTCTTTCCTGGTCCTAGGAGCTCCCATCAACTCAGATGGTTTTGTTGATCCAAACTGGAAGCACATAGTAAGGGCAATGTCCAGTAACCACTGAGGAGGGAGTGGTCCCGCGCTCCATCCTATGTAGATAGCTTCAGACATCTAAACGTCAGGTTTGGAAGGCAGTTTTTGATTAGGTGTGTGTGTGAGTGTGTGCATGTGTGTGTGTGTGAGTGTGCAACTGTGTGAACATGCTAAGGAGGCAGAGGCGGGGGTGTGGCAGGAAGGAGCCAATGGCTTTTGGCAATGGAAACAAGAAGTGCCCGCCGCCGCCGCCGCCGCCGCCCCCACCAACTTCCCCAAACCAGATACTAACAGGTTTCCTGGGAGTCTGGCAGGCACATGTGAACTAACCAGAGACCCATCCAAGTCACTCTGTAATTAACTACTAAATTGTGCAAGGCTGGATTGCCTCGGGAGGAGCTGAGAGGGAGGGGGAGCACTGTGAGCTGGAACATCAGAGAAGCTGGGGACTAGAGACTGGGTATGATGTGGGGAGACCGGGAGGGGGCAGGGCAGGGGAGGTGGCGGAGGCCTGATGGGTTCAGAGGCTCAGGAGGAGGTCTTGGGACCAGACAGGCTGACTCCTCAGCTCTGCTATTTATGTGCAGTATGACCCACACAATGCACTTGCTATTTTCCCCATTTGCAAAACAGGCAGTAATTCCCAAGCTGAACAGGAGTTATAAAGACTGCAGCAGAGTGCCTGGCAGGCGGCATGCCCGTCATTATCAGAAGGCAATAAAGCCCAAGGCTTCTGGAGCAGATGGAGTCTGCGGCAGAGAAAGGCAAGGTCAGAAGGGAACCACCACAGGGCGTGAAGTGCACTCCAGCTGGAGTGCCGTGGAAGGGAGTTGAGGTCAGGGCTGGTGAGCCCGGCAGACAGGGTGGCCAGGCTGAGTGAGGACTAGTCAGCAAAGCTATTGCCACAGAGAGTCCTGGATGTGGGACTGGTTGGGTGAGCGACGTGATTCACAGGCAGATAATGCTTGGTTTTCAGCTTGAGGGTAGGGAGAGGCAGGGTACCTTTGGCAGACCAAGAAACTGGGACACAGCCTAGGAAACTGGATGGAGGACGATTTTATTGTCTATTTTAACATCTGGGGGCTAGAAAGACAGCTCAGCAGCTAAAAAGTCACTGGCTTCTCTTGAAGAGGACCCGGGTTTGAATTCCAGCACCAACGTGGGGACTTAAGGCACCGGTAACTCCAGTTTCTAGGGGCCTGGTGCCCTCTGCTGTCCTCTAGGGGTACTGCATGCACATAGTACACAAGCCATACATGTGGGCAAAACAGCTGTACTCATAATAAAATAGTTTTAGCTGGGTGGTAGTGGCACACGCCTTTAATCCCAGCACTTGGGAGGCAGAGGCAGAGGCAGGTAGATCTCTGAGTTCGAGGCCAGCTTGGTCTACAGAGCAAGTTCCAGGACAGCCAGGGCCGCACAGAGAAGAAACCCTGTATTGGAAAAAAAAAAAAATTTTTAAACTGGGCGTGGTAGTGCAATGCCTTCAATACCAACATTCAGGAGGCAGAAGCAGGCAGATCCCTAGGAGTTCGAGGTCAGGCTGGTCTACACAGTGAGTTCCAGACCAGGCAATGCTACACAGCCAGATCTTGTCTCAATATAAATAAATGTGTGTGTGTGTGTGTGTGTGTGTGTGTGTGTGTGTGTGAGAGAGAGAGAGAGAGAGAGAGAGAGAGAGAGAGAGAGAGAGAGAGAGAGAGAGATGTGGTGCACATGTGCAGACCAGAGGATAATTTTCTGAAGTAGACTCTTGTTATAGTTAGCTTCAGCTGTCAACTTGGCTTGCCTGGGAAGAGGGAACCTCAATTAAGGAATTACCCCCATCATAGCGGCCTGTGGGCATTTCCTCAATCGCTAACTGATGCAGGCAGGCCCAGCCCACTGTACAGTGTCGTCCCTAGGCAGGCGGCCTGGGGTATAAGAACGGAAGCTGGACATGAGTGTGGGAACAAGCCAGTAGAAAGTCCTGCCTGTAGGTTCCTGCCTAGGCTTCCTCCTCGAAGGACTGTGACGGTGGACCAATTAACCCTTTCCTCTCCAAGCTGCTTTTGGTCGTGGTGCTACCAAGCAAGAGAAAAGCAAAGCAGACCAGCCCCCTCTTTCCACCACGTGGGACCCAAGAATTGAACTCAGGTCCTTGGATTTGGCAGCAAGCGCCTTTACCCACAAAGCCATCTCACTGGCTCACACGTTAATATTATTGCACCTAGCTTAAACCTAACCAAGGAGAAAAGGGTGTTGTCATGGTACATGGGAAATCCTGTATCAGTGACTTCTCACGTCGCTGTGACAACCGACTTAAGGAAAGGAACTTAGGAAGGGTGTCCAGGTGTTTAGGCAGGGTTGGGGGTGTGGCCCATCCCGACCGGGCACTGGGCAGGACTGGAAGGCGGCTTGCCACACTGTACATGCACTCAGGAAGCAGGGAGGTGAATGCTGCCGCTCAACTCACTTTCTCCTTTGCACTCACTTGGGGACCCCGGCCCATGGGGGTGGTGCCACCCACATTCCACTTGGGTCGCCCCCGCTCAGTTAACTCCCTGTGGAAAGGTCCTCACAGCCAGGTCCAGGGGTGCAGCTCCCAGGCAACTCCAGACCTAGTCAAACCCAAGAGAAGATGAACAGCACAGGGCTTCCGGGGTGTTGACGCTGTTATTCTTGAGGTGCTGTGCTCGGTACACGGGTGTGGATTTGATTCACAAAGAGGGGGGTTCGGCAGGGTGTGGTGGCGTACGTCTGCGATCTGAGCACTAGGGAGGCTGAGGCATGACGACCATGGACCATGAGTTTCGGACGACCAGCCTGAGTTGCCTGCATAGATTTTGTCTTAAAAATAAAAGCAAAAGCCGGGCGGTGGTGGCACACGCCTTTAATCCCAGCACTCGGGAGGCAGAGGTAGGCGGATCTCTGTGAGTTCGAGGCCAGCCTGGGCTACTAAGTGAGTTCCAGGAAAGGCGCAAAGCTACACAGAGAAACCCTGTCTCGAAAAAACCAAAAAAAAAAAAATAAATAAAAAAAAATAAAATAAAAGCAAAAACACAAACCACCCCCCCAAACCTCTTCTCTCTCACCCTGCACCCGGCCCAAATTGTACTCAGAGGTCCCCAGGATGGCAGCGCCTCCCTGGCTCCCCTGCTTGTCTTTAAGCCTCTCAGGGAAGGTGTCTGGGCACAGCAGACCCCAATTCATAAACATCTGCCCGGTGGGTAAAGGCTCTCAGCAGCGTTCTGTGAATCAGTGCGACATTGGCGACGGCTGGCCATTCGGCTACGGAGACCTAGCCTGGAATTGTGCTCCGGCCACCTCAGAAAACCACAGCCTGAAAATGCCGATGGAAGGGAGCCCGTAGAGAGACAGACATGCTCATGAGCTCAGGGAACAAAAGCAAGCAAGATGGTGGGGTGGCGGGAGCTGGATCTCTATGATGTTTTAAGTGAAGCTTAAACGCAAGCTTCAGGGGAAGGGGTGTGGCGTGCTGCGGTCTGTCAGGAGGCCAGCGGAGCATGTGAGGCCAGCGGAGCATGAGGGTTCTTCTGTCACTGAAGTGGAAACCTCAGAACACACAAGTGCCCACAGACATGGCCAGCCTCCAGAGAAGGGACAGACCTTCAATGCTCACTCACTGGAATAGGGTTTTGATTCAAAAATTAGGTAACTTTTAAAATGTGCTACATTGATTGACTTATTCTGTGTAGGGTGGGGACACACACATGCCGCCTTGCCTGCAAAGGTCAGAGGACACCTCGAAGGAGCTGGTCCTCTCCTCCCACCGTGTGGGTTCCAGGAACTGAATTCAGGTCCCCAGGCTCGGTGGGAGGCGTGTTTACCCCCTGAGTCATCTCCACGTCTCTCAAAAAGTAAATAATTTAAAGCTGGGTATAATGGCGCACGCCTTTGATCCCGGCACGAGGCAACCGGATCTCTATGAGTTCCAGGCTAACCTCATCTACAGAGCGCATGCCAGGCCAGTCAAGGCTACACAACGAAACCCTGTCTCAAAAAAAAAAAAAAAAAAAAATCTAAATGATTTTAAACAGTTTTTCATTGTATTTTAGATTTTGAAATGTTTATATGTATGAGCATCTCAGCTGAGTGTAGTGTGTGCACTACATGTGTGTCTGCTGCCCGCAGAGGTGGGAAAAGCGTGTTGGACCCCCAGAACTGGAGTTACAGATGGTTGCGCGCCACCACATGGGTGCTGGGAACTGAACTCAGGTCCTCTGAAAGAACAGCAAGTGCTCTTAACCCATGAGCCATCTCTCCAGTCCCCAGTGTTTTGATTTAAAACAAATATACCTGCCTCTTAGAATGTGTAAGACCCTGGGTTCAATATGCACCACCACACCCGGGCACCAGATGTATTTTCTCTCTACTACAGTTCATGATGCTAAGGCAAATGTCCCATCCTCCTAAGACGGCTCGGCTGAAGACATCTTCAATACCACAGTTCAGGTTCACATTTGGGAAGAGTCTCATATTATAAGAAGAACCACATGGGGGTCAGGGCGCTGAAGAGACAGCTTGGGGTTTAAAAGCTCTTGATCTTGAGGAGAACTTGGGTTTGGCTCCCGGCGCCCACACGGCAGCTCCCAAGCATCTGTGACTCCAGTTCCAAGGGATCTGATGCCCTCTTCTGGCCTCCCTGAGCACCAGGCCCAAACGTGGTACACAGACATCCCCACAGACAAAACACCCTCACACAAAATAAAAATAAAAGCAACCCCACAAGGGAAGAGAGCCGCCGTCATGAGTGGAGGATCGTTACAACACTGAAATGTTGGGAGTGTCTTCAGTTTTCCACGGGCCTCAAAGCTGCCACCAAAGGCACTGAGCTGGCAAGGGACAGCTGGCTTTTATGAGTGAGGACCTTCTGTCATCTCTGAAGCATTCAACTGGACAGTCCTGTCAGGAGAGCCTGTGGCGGCTGATGAGCCACAGACGGCCACAGGCACCGCGTGGAGTCGAGGGAGGCGGCTCAGCCTTGCTACTCACGCAGCCCGCTGCACACTGGGGACAGGGTGGCCTGCCTGCTCTGCATCTGAGAAACAGATGAGCTGCGGGGGGGGAGGCGCCCCCAGACTCTGGCCTCCGTGTTCTCAACTTTCTGGTCTTTGCAGGCAAACCACCCTTAGCATGCCCGTGTGTGGAATTACCCTTCCTTGTCTAGTTGCCTTGAAGCCGCCACTGGGAGGCAGTGTGGTCACAGGTGCTGAGACAAGGACATGGAGCATGGAGTCAGAGGTCCTGGGTTTAAGAGGCTAAGGACAAACATGGCCAAGAGCAAACCAGAACATGCCAAGCCTTCACGGCTCACCTTGGCAGTGGGGGTGAGCTCTCTATGCCCCTGGCAAGGTTTTGAGGGCATCTTCAAGAAGCGTCTCGTGTGTTTTTCCTCAAACAAGGTTTCACCAGTCTGGCCTCAAACTTGCTACGCTGCAAAGGCTGTCTTTGAACTTCTGATCCTCCGGCCTCCACCTCCCCAGTGGCGGGATTAGGGGCCTGTACCACTCACTGCACAGGGGTTTCCTGTGGTGCTGAGGAGGGAGACCAGGGCCACATGCACGCCAGGCAAAGACAGCCAGCCAAACTGCATCCCGAGCGCCCTCAGGAAGAGAGGATAAGGTGCAGGAAGGAGCGTGCCCGGCTCACCCTGGCTGAGTGCTTCTGCCCTGCTGTGTGCCGACCACAGAGGGCACTGCCACATGCCCTTCCCCCAAAAAGCATCCGGAGGCCGGACCTGAGTGGACAGCCCGAGTGTGAGGGAGGGAGCACTGGGGGAGGAGCCTGAGGGGTGAGGACACAGGACGGAGTGCTTTAGTCCCCCTTTTCAGGGGTCACAGAACGCTTATTAAGGTGGAGAAAGAGACAAACAGTGAAAGCTGTGGAGCATGAGGCTCTAGAACCAGACTGAGAAACCCCACCTCGGCCACTTTGGAGCCGAGTGACCTTGACAAAGGCGCTCACCCTCTCTGAGGCTGTGTAGATGTGAAAGAGGCGGATGGTGCAACCTGACCTGCCTGGCAGTGAGAAAAAGACAGACAATGGAGGAAAAAAAGTTGATCTTGTCCACTCCAGGCCTCAGAGAAGCAAGCATCAGTTACTGTCTTCAAAGAGGAAGAAGCCGTCCCTCAGGACATCAGAGGACATGGGGATGTCTCAGTTAGGCGTCTGTTGCTGTGAAGAGACACCATGACCACCGCAACTCTTACAAAGGAAAGCATTCATTTGGGGTGGCTTACATTTTCAGAGATTTAGTCCATTATCACCAAGGTGGGACATGGCGGCCTGCAGGCAGATGTGGTGCTGGAGAGGCAGCCCACAGCGTGACTCACAGGCAACAGGAAGTGGTCTGCCTCACTGGGCGTGGCTTGAGCATATATGAGTCCTCAAAGCCCGCCTCCACAGTGACACACTTCCTCCAAAATGACCACACCTACTCCAACAAGGCCACACCTCCTAATAATGCCTCTCCCTTTGGGGGCCATTTTCTTTCAAACCACCAGAAGGTAGCACAGGGCTAGAGGCGGGGCAAACCGGCTCCCATTTCCACATCCCAGAGGTACCTGTGCACCCCCTTCCAACAGCCTGCTGTCCGCAGCGGCATTTGCTGGCTGCCCAAGGCGGCTTGCTGCAGAACTGACCATAAGTACTGCTGCCAACATGTGGCCCGTCACTCAACAGCTGGTGAGTGTCGACTGTCACGGGGCGGACCCTTCTCTAGCCAGGGTGGGGAGGACCTACCGAATCAAGTCAACATCTTATCTAGATGAGTCTGGAAAACACAAACATTGACCCACGGCAACTCCTGGCAGGTAGGGGAATGGTTACAACCACTTTGGGCAAGCAGTGCGTTCCCCAGGGCTCTGCCTGCGCCCTAGGGAAACCCTTACCCAGACTCCACGGACACCCCAGAGAAACAATTACAGCACTCACCACGGCTGTGCTGTTCCTGCACCAGATGCCCTCAGTCTCCAGCGAGGAAGCAATCACGATGCCTCCCTAGGGTGGGACACAGGAGTGGACGGCACTCATCAGACAGACAGACAGACAGACAGATACCACGCTGACTCGAGACCGTTACTGCGGGCACAATAAAAGCAAGCTGTGGCTAGACATGGTGGTGCCTGCTTATAATCCCAGAGGTGGAGGCAGGAGGATCAGGAGTTCAAAGCTAGCCTTGGCTAGGAGGCAAATTTGAGTCCAGCCTGGACCACATGAGACCCAGTCTCAAAAAAAAAAAAAAAAAAAAAAAAAAAGAGGGAGATGAGGTTTGGGTGTGGGGTTGGCAGAAGGCTGAGTGAATAAATCATGTGCAGGTGCAGGTGTGAGGTCCCGAGTTCCAATCCCAGAAGCTACAAAGGGCAGGTGCAGTGCACACCGCTGTAATTCCGATGCTTCTGAAGTGAGATGGGAGGTTAAAACGGGAGAACAGAGAGCCTTCCCTGGACCTGGAGTTCTGAATCACATGATCACAAATTTGAAGTCTTAAAGGCTAAGGAGGGGAGACGGAGGAGAGATGGTGATAAGGGGAAGAGATGAGCAGTTGAAGGTGTGAGGGGATTGAGGGGAACGAGAGCTCAGTCCCAGGAGAGCGAGGACCCCCAGCCAATCCCTGAGCACACCACAGGGGTGTCAGTCCAAAACTGAGTTCCCCAGCAAACACCCCGGATTCCTTAGGAACCATGCAAAGTGGCTCCTGTCTGCTGCCAGGAGAAGCCCTGATTTTCTTATCCACTCCCACGGCCCCCAGTCCGGAGAGAGCTTCTTGTTCTCTGGTAACCCAAACAAGCCTCCAGCGGATCAGAACCCCACACTGCTTCCCATGCCGGTCCAGCTAACGTGCCCTGCCCTGCTCCCGCTGCCGCAGAACCCCTTAGAACTGGCAGGACTCTGCGGCTGCTTTTACTGTCCTGTGCCCACGGCCCAGCCATTGCCGGTCTTCTCTCTCCCTGCTGTTTCTCTCTGCTCCATTCCCCATTCCCTGAGATAGCCACAGCAGACTCCCCCAGATGCCTCTGGTGGTTCTCTCTCTCTCCTCTCCGATTATAACCACAGAGGGCCCATTATTTTCAGTGGTATCTCTTCTGCACAACACACATACAAGAGGCCTGGGCAGGGGCCCAAGTGTGGCCAACCCAGGACAGCCCGCGTGCTGCCCCTCCTTAGGCCACACCTCAGCCCTAGTCCCAGCAGGGTCTCCAATCTTGTTTCCAGACCTTGGCTCCCACACAAAGCTTCTACTCAGAGTCTATCTCCCTGACCCTTCTTATCTCTGACAACACCCAGCCCAGAGCTGACTTTGAAGTCACTTCAGCGTCTTCCTGAGCCCGGGTGTAGGAGATGTGCCTCTGTGGACCAAGGCCAGCCAACAGTGAGTGGGCCCCTCCAGTCCCTTTTAATCCTGCAGCCTTTGCTCGGTTGTTCCATCAGAATCTGCTCTGTTCGATTGAAAGGGAAATGAAGGACAGGATGTAGCGGTTCAGTGGCAGAGTACATGCCTGGCTTATACAAGCCCCAGGTTTCACCCCAGCACTGCAGTAAACAAACAAGAATATGGCATTTAAAATGTTTTGTTAACTTAGGGCTTTTGACGTCAGTGAGACACATCTGCTCCTGATTGTACCCATTTACTTCAGAGATGATGGCATTGAAGAATCTCCTTATGGAGTTTGCTTTCATTGTGGCAAGGTTGGCCACTGGGCAAAGAAACTGCTCTTGCCTTTGACTGCTGACAATTTGCTGTGCAGACTGGACATGCAGGACACAGGGAAAAGACTGTAACTTTGCCAAAACAAGGCAGGACATGCCTTTCAGAATTCCTGTTTCACTGAAAAGTCTGACAGATATTCTGGGCCTGTGGGCTGAAGATGGATGCCCCAATGTTGCAGAGGAACTTTGGGTGACTGTCCAGGCAACCAAATGTCTCTGTTGTTAGATAATATTACATCCTTCTGGGTCTTTGATGGAGTTGAAGACTAGATAGTTATAGTTGAAGTTTTCCTTAGTTATGATAGAAAGTAAGTTAGGTGTAAAATTTTGGATTTGCCAAGATACCATAGATAATGCATTTTTTCTCTGAATGTGCTAACTACAAATAGGCAGAATATTGTTAATGTAATCCTTATTTGGTAACTGTTATTGTATATAGTCTTACTATGTTTAAGTTAAAAACCATTCATTTTTATTTAGACAAAAAGAGGAAATGTAGTAGAATATTATTTTAAGGTGTGTTTCTTTGTTCATGTTGCATTTGTTTAACTCTGTGAAGCTGTGTTACTGTGCCTGTCTAAAACACCTGATGCTCTAATAAAGAGCTGAATGGCCAATAGCAAGGCAGGAGAAAGGATAGGCGGGGCTGGCAGGCAGAGAGGATAAATAGAAGGAGAAATCTGGGAGGAGAGAGCTAGGAGCTGGAGAAGGTGAAAGATGCCAGGGTCCAGCCACCCAGCCACACAACCAGCCAGCCACGGAGTAAGAGTAAGATTTACAGAAGTAGGAGAACGGGAAAAGCCCAGAGGCAAAAGGTAGATAAGTTAAGAAAAGCTGGCTAGAAACTGAGCCAAGCTAAGGCCAGGAATTCATAATTAAGAATAAGCCTCCCTGTGTGTGACTTTTTTGGGAGCTGGGTGGTGGGTCCCCCCCAAAAAAGACTAAAACCCCCCCAACAACAGAGTTTTGAATGAGAATGGCCCCCATGATATTTGACTTGGTCACCAGCTAGTTGAACTCTTGGGGAAGAATTGGGAAATGTAGCCTTGTTGGAGACATGTCATTGTGTCACTGGGAGCAGGCTTTGAGGTTTCCAAAGTCCACATCTGACCACTGTCTCTGCCTGTTTCCTACGGATCAGGATGTGAAGCTCTGAGCTGCTGCCTGTCTGCTTCCTGCCATGATCATGGACTAATTCTCTGAAACTGTAAGCAAGCCCCCTGATTAAATGCTTTCTTATAAGAGTTGCCTTGCCTGGGCGTGGTGGTGCACACCTTTCATCCCAGCACTCAGAGGCAGAGACAGGTAGATTCCGGAAGTCGAGACCAGCCTGGTCTACAGAGTGAGTGCCAGGACCGCCAGGACTGTGGTAAGGGCTACACAGAGAAAACCTATCTCAAAAAGCAAAACAAAAAACAACAAACAAACAAAAAAGGGCTGGAGAGATGGCTCAGCCGTCAAAAGCTAGGCTCACAACCCAGACTATGAGCTGCCGAGGTCAGGGTGTCTCTTCACAGCAACGTAACAGCAAATAGGGCATCTGCCAATGGAAGGACTTCAGGCATAAGCCTCTGGCCAAGGAAAGGTCTGGACATAAGGCTAAGGGGGTGCCATCTCTCATTTGTCACCAGGAGGCCCGAGGACAGAGGTGCTGGAGGCTGGTGTCCTCCAGAGCCCAGTGGCACAGAGGAGATGTGGACAAGGGGTACTGTACTACTCTGAACTACTAGTGTGACCTAGTTTACAAAAAACTGGTGTGGGGATCTGAGTGGCATTTCAGTCCTGCAAGATACTCCTCTCACAACCAGGTGTGCACATACCTGGCCTCTAGACTGAACCTGCAGGAACCCACCTCCAGGGCAGCGCCCCTCCCCTCCCCAGTCAGGGATCCCAGGTGACAATCATCCTTCCGGCAACTCTGAGCTTTTTGAAAGCAGCTAGCAAACAGGTCTGTGGTGTCACAGCGTGAGTGTTGGTATGGGTGGACAGCGACCAGGCCGGGAGCTGCTGTGGACTCACACCACCGCGGGAGCACACACTGGATGACTCGAGGGATGATGGCAAAATCTATTAAAGTCGAACTGTATCTAGCCCATGATGGAGCAGGTCACCCCTGGGGTCACAGCAAAGGGAAATGACCACTTGTGCCCATCAAATAACATGTGTAACGGCCAGTTATGTCAGCACACGCCCTAATCCTAGCACCTGGGAGGCAGAGACAGGCAGATCTCAGGCAGCCAGGGCCACAGAGTGAGGCTGTGCTATGGGAAAAGTAAAAGCATTCCTAGCAGAGTTATTTCCAGTGCCCAAACTGGAAATGCCCCTTGTTCATCAGCAGAATGGACAAACACACAGTGTTCATATAATGAAATGCCACTCAGCAGTGAGAGAGCAAATGGCTATATGAGCCACAGGGCGGACTAAGAAACACAAAGCTGAATGAGAAGCCAGATGCGGAAATGCACGTGGCACACGATTCCATGCACATGGAATTCCCCAAAAGGCAGTCCCCGTGAAGCAGAGTAGGGACCAGGAAGGCAATGGAAATGTTCTGCATTTTGACCTGGGTGGAGGTTTTCACGGCTGGATCTGCTAGTAAAATTTACAGAGACTCAGGCTGCAGCCGGTCTATCTTAGGTACTCCTTGTAAAGCTGCTTCTGAAACAATTCCAGACTTAGCCTCAAAAGTGATACATCCACCTAAGGTGAGTGAACTCTTGTCCTTGACGAGGGCAGTTCTACCCAAAAGCAGAGACAGGAACTTTCCATACTAGCAAAGAATTATATGGCCATTTGTTGACTCATTCCTTGACATTTGCATGTGGAATGGACTCTGGCCTGCGGCCCATGTCGTAGTTTCAGTGTGAAATGTCCCCAGCAGTCTATGTGTTTCAACATTTGTTCTCAGGCTCGACGACGACGTCAGGTCCAAAGGAAACTCCATTTCTCCAAATTCCAAAAGGCAGAAGGGACACATAGTTGCCCACAGTGTCTATTAGCACACCAAAGTGCATGCTGGCCCCCAGGCTCCCTCAGTATCACAAGTACCTGTTACACATCCTTCTCACCCTCTCCCCTACCTAAACTGCCCGGCGCCTGGGCTTCCCTCCCTGCAGCTAGTCATTCTCCTTATAACCCTACTGGGCTTCTGACCCCTCTCTCTCTCTGCTCCTTCTCCTCATGGCCAAGTCCAGTCTGCTGGCCACGCCCAGTCTACTTTTCTCTCTCTACTCTGGACTCTTCCAGACATCTCTGCCTGTTCTCCACCTCATCTACAATTGAAAACCTTCTCCTTAACCATACCACAGAGCCATCAGGGAACCGTTAGGAGGTGATGGAGTCTCCCCGAGGAAAGCTTTATGGGCCTCACTTCCTGTTCAGCACTCTGCCTGAGTGTGGATGCAAGATGATGAGACGCCTTCTGACCCTGCCACCACATCTTGCCACAGTGGACGGTATCCCTCTGAAACGGTGAGCCGAAATAAGGCCTTTCTTTAGTCAGAGTATTTTATCACTGCGATATGAAAGTAAGGAACGCTGCCTCTGTCTGTGAAAAGGTACCACGTAGCCTAGTTGCTGGAAGTGGATCTTGTTAACATTTAGGCATCTGTACTGGCCTGCCCTTAGGGTCCTGACAGGATAGACCTCCCCCCCCCCCCCACCCTACGCCTTTCTTTTTGGTAGGCCTAGACACCTCCACCCTTTCCCTTCCCTAATAAAAACTCTTACAGTGGGTTCCACTGTACCTCGTGTCTTCTCGCACCCGGTAAATAACACAGACAAATAACATTGGTGCCATGACAGGCCTTCCTGGCAGAGGATCCTGAACCGAGGCTGGTTCGTCTGCAACTGCCCACTTTCCATCTGCCCAGCAGGCAGCTGGATCGCTTCGCACCACACTGGCTACTTTGGTGAGTTTTCCCTGTACCAATCAGCGTAAACAGTTCCCTGGACCCGTGGGAATGACTGCTGATTGTCCAGCGTCCCTCTGGTGTCCTCGGAACTGGGGGTACCCCTGTCCACGGTCTTTAATGGCTAGGGTCGGCCCTCATTGCTGACTATCACCCGCCATTCCTCACGACTGCGGTCTGAGGTCTCCTTTTCATTCACTTCTCGTCTCTGGGACCCTTGTCCTCAGGCTACCACCCCAGACGTCGGTCTTTGCTCGATGGAACACTGAGCAATTTGGGCCATTATTGATCCTCGCTTAATCTCTGGGATGCCTGAGATATTTAGCCCCGTATCTCCTCTGGGATGCCTTTTGGAAACCCTCAAATCTCTCAGCTTAATGCCCTACTTACAGATCTCTAAGCTTATCTGCCTCTGCAACTAAAAAATGGCCTAAATATCCCTTAGATAACAATAAAAATGGCCACCTAATGGCTGGCTGGACCCCGATATTTTATGGGAGTTATCTAACTTCTGTCTGGGCAAATAGAAAAAGGCCTGGATACAAGGTAACTCTTTCCATCTCGGCTCCAAACCCTCTCCTCCTCGATTCCCATTCCCTGCCCACATGTCCTAGCTGAACCAGAGGAACCTCTCACTGCTCCTGCAGACCCTGCCAATGAGCCCCTGCCTTCCCGACCTCCCACTCCGACCTCCCACCCCTCCTCCTCCTCCAGCGACTGTCCCTTCGGTTCGTCCAGCCCCTTCCTCCTCTCCGGTACCAGTCTCCGTGCCCCAGTTGCTCAACTACAGAAGGGACGGCAAAGGCGGCTTGATCTTTCTGGTCTCCAGTCTGGTGAGCGTGCTGAAGGGGTGCCAGGATGCCAATGGAGCCGCTTCTCCAGCACGAAAAGCACAAAGAGAAGGTAACGGGAGGCGTGGCAACCTCAGGACCATCCTCAGCTCCCCGTCTGAGCTGGCCCTCATACTCACCCGTGGGATCCAAAGGACAGAGGAGCCTGTTTTCACTGACCCTGCCTTCAGAGGAGTGGGCGGAGTCAGGATAGGAGGCCCCACCCACCAAGGAAACCAAACACAGCACAGCAAACCACTGCCCATTAGAACATTTATTTCTCAGAGAGAAAATAAGAGGTCATATTATAGTAGGTAAAATTAACTCTCGTATTCTTTACAGGCATAGACTTTTCTGTTTATTACCTCTCTTATAACCATCTGTTATAAACAATTCTAGAAGGCAAATAAAGTCACTTTCTACAATAAATAGAGCATCGTGTGCTTCACAGCAGACGCGACAGAGGCGCGCGGCCTCATGCCACAGCAGGATCTGAGCCGCACCCTGTTCTCAAAGACCAGTTCTCAGATGGGACTCAGAGTGAAAGACTCAGAGACTGAAAAATAGAAGATAAAGTGTTGGGGGGAGGGGGAGAGAGGGGGGGAGAAAGCCCCGAGATCGTACAGCACAGGTTTAGACAAGGGTCACAGAGTCCACAGCTGACCAACTACCTAGGGAGAGGGGGACACGTCGGCTCCTTTAACTAGACCACGCTGCGTGGCTGCACAATGGAGGATCCCGATATGGAGAGTCTAGGCCTGGATAACTTACGACAGTATCTTACAGTTATGTACACCCGTCCCGTCCCAGCTGTTGCCACGCTGTTTACTGGACGGAGTCCCGCCCTCTCTGTGAGCTTTGTTGGTTCCCTTTTAAACTCTGGCTCATGTCCCAAATGTGTAACAAGTTGGTTTTAAATTTTAAAAACTTTGAGTATGTAAAAATGGCAGTGATCTCCCTAGGGACTTTTTTTTTTTTTTTTTGCCCAAAACTCCCCTATGAAAAATTTAAAACAATTAAAAATAACATCAAGGTAGAAATCAACATGGCAATCAGCGGTCCGCAAACCCGCCTGCGGCTTTGGTGCTTAAGAGGTGAAAAGAAATGTCAAGAGCAGAAGCCTCTCAAAGTTGCGTTGCTTAGTCAGTCAGCATTCCTCATTCACAGTTTGTCTTCCTTCCTTTCGGAGGGGAGGGAGGAGGAGAGGAGGGGAGGGGAGGAGGGGCTGAAGGCAGGGCATGAAAGAAAAAGGCTCTGGGAAGCAGGAGCAGCAGAGCCAGGGGAGGGAAGGTGCTGGCGGGCAGCCCATGCCCCCTGAGGTGACGGGATGCAATAAGGCTTATGTCTGCTGCAGGAAGAGAGAAAGAAGCCCACGAGAAGGGCATGTGCCGCTTTCAATGCCCATCCGGCCGTGTGCACGGGCAGGGTCCCACCCTCAGCACGCCTCAGCACGGCGGAGGGAGGGCAGGAAACCCACTCCCTCCACAGATGGACATGCGGCTGGGCTAGGCATGTCCTCAGTACAAGGGGACGTCTGTGGGGGTGGGAGGGGTCCTTAGGAGTGGGATAGCGTCTACCTGGGGCTCAGGCGCCTGTAGACACCTATCTAACATAGCAGCTGGCCAGGAAGGACATGGGCAAAGAAAAAGATCAATTTGGTGATGTTGCTGTCAGTTTGGCACGAGGGAGAAAGGAGAGCAATGTGGGAAGGAGAGCCTGGGCTGGGTGAGGATGGGGGTGGGGGAGGGGAGCTCAGTGGGTTCCCGAGGGACCCTGGCACATCTCTGGGATCAGTGTCAGAACCTTGCCTGCCCTGAGGTATGGTTAGCTGGGAGAGGCATGGAGGAGCAATTGGCCCCAGAAAAGCAGCCCAGGACCTCCTGCCTGTGGGCCAGGTCCACCTCCCTGGCTGGCCAAGACTCTCAGCTGTTTCTGCTTCTCAGTGGTTCTTCAGGGGAACATCCCCAGGGACCTCGGGTGGGAGTTTTTGGCACACAGCGGCCCTCCAGGGGAACCACATGATTGGTCGATACTGGGCCTTGCCCTTGGAGACCCAGTCCAGTCAGGGCCTGCCAGGAGAAAGAAGCTGCCGGCCAGATACTTGGCAAGGGCAGAAGAGGCTTCTCGTGCCTCAGGGGCAGAGGAGAGGCGAAGCAGGCAGACCCAGGCCCGGCTCCACTCTTACAGGTAGCTGGAAGTGACGAAGGAGTGGGGTCCACGTACTCGGCTCAGGTGGATCATCGCACGGTCATAGGCCACCTGCACAGACTTGCGGATGCTGGTCTTGCGGCCTTCCAACATCTTGAGTTTGTCCACGGTGTCCTCCACACCCAGAGGCAGGACTTTGTCCCTTGGAAGCCACTGCCTGAAATACAAGCAGAGCTGAGCTGCGGCTGCAGGAGACGCCACTGGGCTCCTCAGGGCCCAGCTACCAGGTTGAGCAAGATCAAGGGGAAGACAGGGAGAGCCCCAACTGTTACCCAGCAGACAGGCTTGGTAACCCCGCAGGCCTGAGCCTTGCCCTGGGGCGTTTCTGTGACCAGCGATTCTGCCTCCTTTTCACACAGAGCCAGGGGGACAGCACTCGTCAGCCACTGGCCACCAAGCCCCTCGTGGAGGACACCACACTGCCCAGACTTCCTCGGGACCGGGACACACTTTCCCTCAGCTGTCGAGGACTGTGCTCAGCGTTCAGTTTAGCCCGGTTCCAGTAATTGGCTACCCTGAGAGCTGCCTACCCAAGGTCACGCCTGTCCCAGGGAACAGGTGGCATTTAGTGACTGTTGGCTTAAGGGTACCGAAATCCTCAATTCCCAACACCTCTCCCGAGCTCTACGGAGAAAAGCTGGGGCCTCTGCTCGAAGTGTGCTGAAGCTGGACTTTTCCCACGGCCTGGGGCTGTGGCCTCTCTCCTGTGGCCTCTCTCCTGTGGCTTTCTGGGCTTACCTGGAGAAAGGCTCCTCTTGAGGAGCTCCCCAGGGAGGACCACTCCACCCTGACTCTAAGCACCGTTAGCTAGCTGGTGTCATTAGGAACCGTTCGCATGGGCCAGCGGCATGGGCCAGCGGCAAGGGCCAGCGGCATGGGCCAGCTGAAGCCTCCTCCTGCCCACGCGGGGTGGGGCCTGCACCCTGGCAAGGGTCCTGTGGCAGCGGCGCCACTTACCAGGTGCGCTTGTTGTCAAAGAAGAGGACAAGGAAGAGCTTCTCTCCAGCCTCTGCCTGCCTCTGCTCGCCCAGCTTCAGCACGTCCAGGGGAGGGACAGGGATGGGGACGCCATTGTGCAGGAGGCCCTCCCGGGGCATCTTGGGATCGATGATCTGGAGGCAGAAAAGGAGACAGGGCTCTGAGCAGGGGAGGGTGGGAGAGCTACAGGACCAGCCAGCAAGGCACTGAAAACCTAAGCACCCAAGGGTTCAGTTCTACAGACCACCAGGTGGAGGAGGGGCACCTCAAAATACAAATCTTGACTGTTCCCCCAGTCCACTGTCCTACCCTCTCCCCAGCCTCGTTCAAACAGTCCTCTGAATGAAAGAACTTGATCGATAGACTGAGTAGGACTGAGCAGGCAATTCAGAGGCCCAAGCCAGAGAGGCAAGCCCTCTCCTTAGAGTGTCTTAGAAAATGACGACAAGCCGGGCGGTGGTGGCGCACGCCTTTAATCCCAGAACTCGGGAGGCAGAGGCAGCTGGATCTCTGTGAGTTGGAGGCCAGCCTGGGCTACAGAGTGAGATCCAGGACAGGCTCCAAAGAGAAACCCTGTCTTGAAAAACCAGAAAAAAAAAAAAAAAAAAAAGAAAAAGGAAAGAACTGCAGTTCACCTCCAGTACTGAAGGCCTTGCCCCATCGGGAACCTAGGCTCTCACTATGCAGAAAGCTCAGCCTGACAAGAGGGGCAACTTTTGATTCTGCGTAACAGCCTCTGGCTATGCACATTCCCAACAGGCGTGGGGCCAGATAACTCTGGTAAGATTGGAGAAGAGACAAAAAGACAGCTGAAAGGCTCGGGTTTAAGGGAAAAACAAAGCACTAATCTTCTAGGCAGCAAGGTCCAGAAGGGCAAAGCCATTTTATCCTGA